>NW_026109735.1:0-35739 GCF_013377495.2 Cygnus atratus
TTAGGACAGAGGTTGGACTAGATGATCTTGGAGGTCTCTTCCAACCTAGACGATTCTGTGATTCTGTGAAAAAAATGTCTGTGCCTCTGTGTCCAGGACTTGAGTGCTATGTTCATAAGGTAATATGCAATGTACTGTAGAGATATTAGGATTCAATGTAAATGAATCTAAATAGGTAAAAAATAAAAAATAAATAACAGTTATGCTTAGTTGTGAGAGTGATCTCAGTTCATACCTACTACACTAACACATCTAGAATAATTCTTACACTGAGCTAACTACTTAGAGTTATTTCAGGTATGCTTAACTTAGAACGTATAGTGTGTGCATATGCTCATTCCATTAGCTTTAAGTTAAGATTCTTAATGAGAATTTTTAGTTGAGGAGAATGCCTAGAGAGTGTACAGAGCTTCTGCTGGAAACTGAAACTCTCAAAAGTAAAATCTGATTTACAAAGTTAGGGGGAAGGGCAATAGGGGATGTGGCTAACAAAGATCTTCATGTACAATTCATCTGCAACCTCAGGCATCCTATGTCATCTATTTTCTGCCTGATTCATTTGCTTGAAAATATTAGTTCTGTGTTCTTTCCTTGCTAAACTCTAGCGTATATTGAGATATTTTAAGAACAATTAATTGTGGTTACAGAAGAAGGACCATCATCCTTTAATGCATAATTTTACCTTGCAAGGGGCTGCAAGTTGCTGTCTGTGTCATATTTTGCTCATGTGTGTCTCAGGTAAATAACTGTACTAGAGGAAAATGTTGAACAATAATTGAGTAAAAACTTTTATTTTTTCTTCTTTTTTTTTCAGGTAAGAGAGATATACGCTCTCCTTACCTCCTTTGCTTTTTTCCACATTCTTTTGCACTATTTCCTTTCCTCCCAACTCTTTCATGAACTATTCAGAATATTTTCTCATCTGGTTATTATATTGTCCTTACAAGGAGAAGACTATCCAAAGAACATGACGGGATGAATTGATCAAAATGGTTTAGGTTGATATTTTAAAAACACATTTATCAAATGCAATTCCTAGACCATGCTCCCCAAAAGGGAACCATTAAAAAATGTCAGATTGGAATTTTGTTACCGGCTGTCCTTTACTAATAGTTCTTGTGTGGGAGAAAAGAGAATTTTACAGCAAGGAGATATTGAATATGATACATTATGTTTCTTAGGGCTCAAAGCTTCAGTCCTATTTAGTGCCTTCTGAAGCAAAAAAAAATTGTTAATTTTGTACAACTCAACCTAGCACTATAATACCAAAAGTCATAGTATAGTTGACAGAGTAAGAATGAATTTTAATAAGATCTTTCTTCATCTGTCTTTTCATTTCACACAAAAAGGACTAAGTTAAGTTCTCTGTATATATTCATGTACTTTTAACATGGGGGGTAATTTTTTGTGCAATAAAATGCTCATAGGAGTATATTCCTTCTTGCTGGTTAACTTCATTTTTATCAAAGTCAAAAGAAATGTTGAATATCAAGAAAGATAGATGACATATTTTTAAGTCTCTTTGTAAACAAGCATTAAACGTTTTTGAGTATTGCCTACTTAAAAATTCTGAAGCTGTATACTTTATGTTGTTAAATTAAAAACAAGCAAACCATTCTTACCACAAATATTTGAGAAGTTCTCACTGCTCATCTTTGAAATCTTTGGGCTTTTTTATGAATTCTTTGCTTGTGGCCTTGTAGACTCTCTTGGAGCTTTCTATCACTCCTCTTCCAAAATATTGCAAAGTATAGTTCCACAACACTAACTTACAATGGTTGTGGCATTCATGACAGAGGTGATTCAGTCTAAGTTCTAAACATGCTAATATAAATTTGTTTTCTTTAATAAGATGAAATAAAATCTTGATTCTGCCATTTTAAAACATGGTTGACTGCCAGTTCATGCCATACTCATCTGCTTTATTCTGAACTGTTACAGTATTTCAATGAGTTTGCTGTCGAACTCTCTTCAGATCATTTCAGATAGCTTGAATAAGCTGACCACATTCTTAGTCTATGTGGGAATAAATGCCCACATTAAAAAAAAAAAAAAAATCAGCAAGTTTAGGGGATATCTAGACATCCTTCACATTACTTTGTGCATCATGAGAAGACAAACGGTCGTGATGCTAAATGAAAAATTTCAGTCATTCTTTCCACAACCTTGATCTATAGTAGCTGCACAAAGCAAGAAATAGAATTTTATGACCTACGTGTTTCTTTCTTTTTCTTTTTTTTATTTTTTTGTCTTATGGCTAGCCTAACTCTTAATGGATTTAATCCAAAACAAAATATTTCCATTAGTCCCTATTAATATCCAAATACTCAGATATTTAATGCACTGAGCAGCAGCATTCAATACACGATGCAGCCTACGAGCACTAGACAAAACAGAGAAAAATGAATAAACAGTGATGTCTAAGTCCATGTCTGCAATTTGTGTAGATTAGTAGTTCAAAACCAGTCTACTGATTGTTCTCAGTTATTGGACTTCAGATTGAATCACGGAGAAGGCTTGGAGATCACAAAGTATGTTCCTCTTAGATGAAACTAAACCAGATGATGCATCTCAGAAGGACACCTAATGCACTGTTGGCATTACTGAACATTCATCTCTTAGGATCAGACGAGCTAATCTGCAGACCCCCCCTCCAAAATGCAGATGTTGAACACTGGATATTCAGCACCATCTGTCTTGCTCTGTAGAACTTTTTCTCCAGGGCCAGACTAAATTTTAATATAGACATATTCTAAGATTTTTGTTTTCTTCTCCCTCTGTTCCTTTGGCCCAGTCCCTTAACATCTGTTTCATCATTCCACGTATTAGATAGAGGTACAGTCTCTGTGTTACATGATTTTTAAACTGTATCCATGCATAAAGAAATTTTTGGGCTCACTGATGGCTAAGAGGTTGTATGTGCTGCTCGCAGTATTTAGCAGCTTTGAAGCACCTGTTAGTTGGCTAGTCCATCAACCCATGCACTGTAGTCCTACTGGCTGGTCCATCCAGCGTGTGTAACTCTTTGTTCACCAACCAAATATAAACCGTGTTCTTCACAGATGGCTGGATAATCAGCATACACTGATGCTATTTTGAGGAGGATTAGCAGCAGAAGAAAGCAGCATCTGTGTTCTTTTCTAATAATGTTGTTATGAAACTCATGCCACTGTTACCACTTCCACAACTTGTCCTATCTGTGGCAATATAAGAAAAAGAAAGGGGTACTATGGAGCACTAGGAGTTCAATGGGATGTTTTCAGATATGCTAAGCAAGGCCAGTAGTATCCCGTTTGCTCATTTGAGTGTATATTCTTTCCTCAGACTTTTTGTTATTCTGGACTCTATCTTCATTTATCTCATGTTTTGTTTTGTAGAGGGTCTGTTTTGCTGTTGATTTTGTTGTTGTTTGTTTGTTTGTTTGATATAAAACAAAAGTACATGTAAACCTTGATTTTTTGGCGTGGAATGAAATTCTTGCTTTTGCATTCGCAGGTATTATATATTCACAGGTACTACAGAAATGCTGTTTATTATCTAATATACCTATTGTTATGTAATAATAACTAGTATTACATAATAACATGTAGTGGTTTTACCTTGCTAGGCAGCTGAACTCCACCACAACTGCTCTTTCAGTCCCCCTCCTCAGAAGAGGAGGGGAAGAAGAAAAGGAAAGAAACAACTCATGGGTTGAGATAAGGATAATTTAATTAAAGGAAAAATAATTATTAAGGGAAAATTATTAGTAATTAAATAATTTAACTAAAGGTAAAAGGGAAAGGGGAAAGGAGAAAAACAAACAAACAAACAAACGAAAAACAAACAAAGACCGTGTGGAAGTGCAAAGGAAAGAAATTTCTCTCTGCTTCCCACCAATGAGCAATGCTTGACCACATCCTTGAAGCGGGGCCTCCAGACACGTAGCCATTGCTCAGAAGGAGAGGACAGACATTTTCACAATGAAAGCCCCCCCCCCCCCCCCCCTTCCTTTTTCCACCTTTTATTGCTGAGTGTGACATCATATGATATGGAATATCCCTTTGATCGGTTTAGGTCAGCTGCCCTGGTGATGTCAGAGGGAGTCCTGATGTTGTGCCAGCACTGCTCAGCAGTAGACACAACACTAGTGTGATACCACTGCTGTTCCAGCTACAAGTGCAGAGCACAGCACTGTATGGGCTGCTGCAGGGAAAGTTAACTCCATCCCAGCCAGACCCAATACAATAACAATCGTTAACAATAATACCCGCCCAAGAGAGAACTTTTAAGCAGTAAACACCCATTAAATCTTGACAATTGTCTTATAGTTCCATTGAGGATTCTGACAAAGAAAATTAGATATAATTACTTTAATAAGTGCTGATAACTCATTGCTACAGTCACTGTTTTTAAAAGTACACAGCAAAAATCTCTATTTGAATTCCTGTGTAGTGAAGATGTAAAGATTTGTGACATCCCCAGACACTTTTTTCAGTTTGCAGTTTACTCCATATGATTAGATATAACAAAATATTGTTTTTCTTCCTCTTTTTTTTTTTTTTTCCCAAGACAGTGGAAGAGATTGTTTAACATATTAATGACCTCTTTTAATATACCCATCAACATGGAAAAAGAGCAGTGAAGAGGTTAAAACTAAAGAAAGAAGACAAGAAGAAAAAAAAAATGAAGCATCTAACAGTAGTTAAAAGTGTATGTACTGAAAAATACTTTGCTGTGCCTAGTAAACTAAATACATAATGGAGCTCCATACTCTGAACACAAAGGCAGGGTACCCAGGTAGTCCTATTTGTCATTTTAAACTCCTTTTAGTCTGGGGTTAAGTACTGTGTCTCTGAATTTTATTTTATGCAAAGTATTAGGAGCATCCAATTGGTCTTTATACCAACACATATCTCAGGTTTTGTAGAAAAGCATACATGATCTCATCACTGGTTTGCTCAGTGGGCTGTGGGAGATGGTACAGAAATGCCAAGGGCACTGGAAGCCTTGGTGTTACAACTCTTTCAGCTCTTCCTGCATGACCATTTAATTCTGCTGGATAAGGGAAAGGTACAAATATAATAATCCTCATCATTATTCTCTCAAGAAATCTGGATCTGCAGTTGTATCAGATCCATGAAAAGGTGAAAGACCTTTGGAGGATTTCACAGATAAGCGGACTTTTTTTTGGTACTCAATAACAACTACTTATCACAGAATCACAGAATCACAGAATGGCTGAGGCTGGAAGGGTCCTCTGAAGATCATCTAGTCCACCCCCCCCCGCTGAACAGGATCACCTAGAGCACATTGCGCAGGATGACATGCAGGTGGGGTTTGAATATCTTCAGAGAAGGAAAGTCAGCGTTGTTTTCTATTATGCTTTCATGGAAGTAAGCTGACTTCCTTCTTCTCACCTTCTTCACATAATCAGCAGGACTGGGATCTTCTGTAGTGAATGTAGCATTCTAACTTTCTGTGTTATCCCACTGAGATGAATTGAAATGGAAAACAACTGTGAATTTTCTATCTGAAGTTGGTATTTGTCATTTTGTGTTCTGATGCACAGATAAAAAATTTTTCTCCATTTTCTCTTTGTATTCATATTTCTTCTACACCACAAAAAGTGGTTTTGAAAAACAAAGAAACAAAAGCTGTTGTGACGTTCTTTTTTTTTTTTTTTTTAAATCTTTAAAAATACTGATATTTCGTGGAGTTTTCTTTTGCAGCCAAACAATAGACAGAGGGCTTTAGATGGATAACATTTCAATTAGTTAGTCACTTGTTGATGAAATACTGAAACATCAAATATATAACATAATATATTTGGAGACTATGGTTCCTATTGCAAAAGAAACTCTGGAATTTCATATAAAAGAAAGTAAGTCAAAAGTTCTTTATGGATCTGGTTGTTGAAATATCTACTGATTTGACAATATTTTGTTTAACTGAATGATCAGGGAAAAAAAAGAAAAACAAACAAACAAGCAAACAAACAACCATTGTTGAAGAAGAACTACCTCTAAGCAATTCTTCTAGTGTTGATAACAGTCAAGGGTAAGATAAGATGAGATTTGCACAAATGACATTAAAGGGACTAGTGCAAATAGAAAAAGTCTCTGAGAAGATCCTTTTTACTAAATTATTAGGTATAAAACAATTCAAAATGATGAATGAATATTCAATGAAATTAAAATTCTAAATTAAAAAAAAAGAAGAAATATTTTTCCTTTTATTAATTAAATTACTTTGCTACCTAACTTGCTTAAAACTGACTTCCTTTACCAAAGGGAATGTGTTCCTTCCTTTAACAAAGGGAATGCTCCCAGAGCTCAGCTGGATCATCTCAGAATAACTGAAGACTTGGTTCTAGCCTGTAGTGCCCTAGTGGTGACAGAATCATGAAATTTCCAGTACCACAGATAACAGAGTGAAGAATAACTTCTGAAGGCTGCACGCAGAAAGAAAGGCAGCTTAAAACCTGTGGCTGAATAACACCATCAATCCTTTAGAACAAGAGTTCTTGTCCAAAGTTCCGGGGGTGGGAAAGAGAAGAAATGAATGTTTACCAGCAGTGGTGATAGAAACATGGTATAAAATGCAGAGACCACTTTTGAAATATTGACTATTTACTGGTATGTCATACATTGACTTGTATGTCATATTGCCAGTGGATACTAATACTATATTCACGGGAAATATTTCCTTATCTTATGTTTAGGAGACTTAGTAAAGGTTTTCTAAGGATCTCCTAAATGCAGAAAAGTCCATGTGACACAAATTATTTGACAATCCAACCCTAGAAATTTGGAGAGCTGCCAAAATATGATTTTATAGTAACTTAGATTCACACAGTTGAAGTAGCAGGAGAATACTGAGAATATTTTATTCCCCCAATGCATACCAGAGGACATTTCCATCCCTTTAACTTTCATTTGCTCTTCTTCACATCATAGAGCAGAGAGAAGCATATTAGCTAGTGTTCATGATAAAGAGCCTAATTTAGGATTCACAGCATTAACTTGCAATATGTTTGATGCTTTAGTCAGGATAGAGGTGTCTAGAGATTAAATCTACAGCTGTTGGAACATTTTGGAATACTGGGTGAAAACAAGTTATTAAGTACAGCTCAAAAGTAGAACTAAGGCTCCAAAGTGTAGGGTTTTCTTACTGTGGCAATCTAAATTTGCATATGAAACAAGTCAGAAAATAATTTAACTGTTAAGGCTGTCAACCAGTTCTACATAAGTGTACCTTGCAACTGCACAAGGCTCCACTGTGTTCATGGTTGCCTGAATTTAACTGAGGGTAATTTTGGATTCAAAGGACAATTTTTTTTAAGACTTCTTTTGTGTATATTTACTTAATTGTTCCATAAAAGTGTTAATCAAGATGCAGGAATAGTGTAGAGGAAGAAATAAATGAAAGATATACTGACCTAGAAGTTCTAGGAGCAGTTTTTTTCCTTAAAATAACTGACTATTCAAGTTTCAGTTGTTTTTGCCTTTGTTGTTGTTGTTGTTATTTGTTTGTTTGTTTGTTTTTACATGGTGATTTCCTCTGCCTAGACAAAAAAATAATAATAATTTGTAACATTCTTTCAAAAACAGCTTTTTTCTTGCACCCTAATACTTACACATACAAAGTAAAGAAGCGCCAAGCTTCCTATTCATCAGAATTGTTTCAGGCTTTTACTTTTAGATAAAATATGTATGAGATGATTACACATGCCTAAGAGGTGGCTTGTTTATTTCAAACAGTGAATCAAAGACTAAAAATCAACATAATAGTGTATTTTCTTTAGAAGGAGCATGCATTATTTCAAATTATCTGAACAAAATAAAGTGAAAAGTGGTTTAAAAAGTTGCTCTCAAATGCAGTATCTTAATATTTTTAACATTCATTATAGACTGTTAAAAGTATAATAAATACAAAAATATTTTTATTTGATGACATATTTGATGGTTTTTCTTTTAGTGCGCTTTGATTAAATACTTGAGTTGCAATAGCCTTACAAAGTAATTTTTCAACTTTACCCAGAGTGCCATCTAATGGTACTGTTGTCTCAAATGGAGGGAAAAAAAAAAAAAAAAGAAAAAGAAAAAAAAGTTTATATTGAAGATTTCAATATACAAATAAATTACATCACTGTGTGTTTGAATGCAGCCATTGATTTGTTCAGCTAGTAGAACAGGTCAAGCTGTAGTGATCCAATCTCTGTAGTATTTTCTCATGGGTTTGTTTGTCAACAACACAAATTCTACTTTAGTGAAACAATTAGATCACAATATTTAGGAAAGGATGAAAGTGAAATAAGAACAGTGGTAGGATAATCTCAGTGTCTTTTCTTTCATCCTCCTTTTCTCTTCTCTTTTGGGTTATTAGCATTTACAGTAATTCTGGTTGTTGACTTTAATGCAGCAAAGAGTTTAGTATTAAGCACAAACTTAAATTCAGCTGCAAGGATGTATGTAATTGAAGATACGGGATAATCCTAGAATTTTAACTTTCCAGACTTAATTTGTTCTGTGGATTTTGTAAATGTGGCACCTTTAAAGACGACTATTAATGATGACATATGGCTCCAGCTGGTGCCTACAATAGATATCTAATGAATTACTTCAGTTTTGCACTTGGCTTGATGTCTGATGTTTTATTAGAGCTTGCATTGACTGTAAATCTCAAATATACTAACTCTCATGGTAACATGGCAAGTGCACTTGACTGTGAGACAAAATTTAGCTTGAAAAGCCCTGTACAATATAAAACCTTGGCCCATTATACTCCATTTACTTTTATTGCAGTCAGAGAGATCTGAATGCAGCTCACAACTGATTCTGGTTTCAAAGAAAAAAAAATGCAGTGCTAATAATGTACTTTACACTGCTCCCCAGATAATGGTTTAAAAATTGAATAGATTTTTTTTTAATCGCATTCAGTTTTATTCTTTTCAGTATAAGATGTACATTGTTGACATTGAAAAGCTACAGCAGAGGGCAAACAAAATTATTCAGGTTCTGCAGGTCTGAATTACAAAGAAAGATTTGCCTGGTTAGTTTAGAAAATAGAAGTCTAAGCAAAGATCTTGTAGATGGGGAAATAAGATTTCAAAAGAAACAAACACACTGACACTAACATACTCGAAGTGGTTAATAAGAAACAGAGGGAGGGAGAGGTGAGGGGAGACAGTAACTGGCCTGAATGACAGAAAATGGCAAATTGATCCAGACGTTGTACCAAATACTTGGTATTTGTGCCAAATACTTACACACATTCAGTAAAGTAAAACAATTCACTGAAGTAATGGACATACAGAAAAGCCAAAAATTAAAGATACCCTGTTGATGTAATACAGTGATGTAGAAATACACTTATCTGTTGCACACCAAGCTGTTATGAGAATGATCACATAGATGCCAACAAGAGCTGGACAAGAAATTTCATATATATGGTAATCTTAAGCTTCTTTGACTAACCTATCATGTCTCTCATTGGTACTTAGAAAGCAAAAGAGATTAATCTTTCAAGTGTGAGTAATTTACTTAAGTAAAAATGTGAGCATAAATTCATATTTGTCACCTATGTGCATGTTCAAGCATTTTCATCCCTCAAGCACTCCCATTCATTTTAAAATCAGCATATTGTACTGGGAAAAGACAAACAAACAAAAAATGCCGTTTTTTTTTTTTCTATCAGTAATTCACTTTGGGTCTCAATAGCTTTCATTTTCTCTCTTTGTGATGTAAGGGTAAAATTTTTACAAATCACAGAAGTTTTTGATTCTCTTTGCCCACAGCTGCACTTGGAAAACGGAAAGTACTTTTCAAATTCAACACAGAAATCTTAGGAAAAAAAAGTTTTGACATCTGGAAGCCTTTTCTGTGGGTTATACTGTACCAGGACCAAAAAATTCCAGATGTCCTACAAGAGGAATGTATTCTAAGTTTTGCTTCAGGTAGCTCTCCAGACTGAAAATTTCCTAGAGGAAAAGGGAAATTTTACAGCTCTTGCACTGCTTATCTAAAACAGCAACATATAGTAGACAAGACCATGTTCTGAGCTTACTGTATCCATTCAAATCAATTAGATTTAGTGAAATTTTCTGAGTGAAAAAAAGTACAATCTACCTCACAATATTATATTAAATAAAGTGGGAGGGGGCCAGTTTTGATATTACTTTCATTCATATATACACCCCTGAGTTTTATAAAGAAACAAACAAACAAACAAACAAAAAACAAACAGAAAGAATGAGAAAAAGATGCAATGAATTTACCAGTGGATAACTTTGTGACAGGGTGATTTTATCAGACTATTTCTGCAAGAAAGATATCCTTGCTGCATAAGACTGCAGAGTGATTTTTCGTATTCACATCAAAATGTAACGAGATCTTGAATAAAGATCATAGCTTATTCCAGAAATGTATGGATAGTTTTCCTCAACTACTGCTTATTATTTCTGCTTGTTGTCTTACTTATATTTTGTTTGAAATGGCTCTTAGAGGAGACTGCCAATTACCCTACCTTGACATCTGCTGTATTTTATTTTTTTTATCCATATTATATTTCTAAAGGAATAATCACAGAGACCTAACTATTAGCTACTGTAAGATAACTATTTATACATATTTCACTACAAAAACAAACAAAACAAACAAACAAAAAAAAAAACCTGCTAATTCTAATCCACAAACGGTCGCTAATTCTTCCTTCATTAAAATAATAATAATAATTTAAAAAATAAAAAATAAAAGAGAAGGGCAGCTCTTTTTTCTTAAATCTTATATTTTAAGGATGACTGAGCCTAATTTCACACTTTTTTTCATCTGTTGTTGACTGTTTCCCATTTACTTTAACACTAGTTTCTCTGCTGAGCACAGGTGAGAAGTGAAGTGGAAAATGTTCTGGCATAAAAAAGGTCATACAAGAATTTCCATGTCTCTACTGTTTGTGTGTATTGCATCTCTGACATTTTTGTTGTTGTTGTTTTGGTTTCGTTTTGCATTTTCCACACATACACAGTTGAAGTCTGTTGTTCTTATGAACAGAATATCTCTTAAAAACAAATGATCAAACAAAAATCTAATTTGTTGAAATCTTTTGAAGAAGATAATGCTTGCTTAGGGAATTGAATCTCTGTAACAGGATAATAGGATGGTTGGTCACAGTCCACAGGGTGATAGGAGTATGTTGCAAGTGTCTTTGCAATGGCATTCAGCTGGATTGGGTTAACCTAGGTACAAAACATATCTAAGCTATCTCATTTATGCTCAGAAAGATTGCCTTATGTGACCAATTCTGCAAGAAGAAGACATTCTACTGATTATTTATTGGGATTTTATTTATGTGCAATTTCATCAGTTTTACAGAAGGAACTGCCTTTGGGAGTCCCCAGGATGGTTAGATTCTCCACTCCCCTGAGTGGAGAATCAACACATCAAACACACAAATAGTCATTGAACAGGTGCAACAGGTGCAACAGAATCTGCCTGAGATATTTTTGGAAATGACTGAATCTCACTTTGTTGTAGCTGAGTCCTTTGTCTCAGGTCAGTTCATTGGCTCTTCTAAGTAGACAAGGTGGGGAACTCCTAAACCATCCAGAGAATTAATAAATAATTTTACTGCACATACACAAAAGCGCAGCCCTGATACCCTACTAGACCACAGTTGTAGCTTAAATCCTGAAACTTTTGCCACTATATTGTCCAGTAAAAGAAGGATGAGGAAATTAGTAGTAAGAGATCCAAAAAACAGACAAACCTTTCATATTGGCTGGATGGTTGCAGAGAGTTGTGGTCAATGGCTCTATGTCCAGGTGGAGGCCACTGATGAGTGGTGTCTCAAGGGTCCATCTTGCAACCAATACTGTTTAATACCTCTATCAATGACATAACCAGTGGGAATGATGACACAAAACTGAGTTGTGCAGTTAATGCTGCAGAAGGAATGGATGCCATCCAAAGGGACCTGGACAAGCTTGAGAAGGTTCAGCAAGTCCACGTGCAAGGTGCTGCACCTGGATTGGGGCAATCATAGAACGGCATGGGTTGGAAGGGACCTTAAAGCTCACCCAGACATGAGCACAGAATGGTAGAATAACTCATTGAGAGCAGCCCTGCGGAGAAGAACTTGGGGGTTCTGGTAGATGAAAAGCTCAACACAAGCTAGCAGCATGTGCTTGCAGTCTAAAGGCCAACTGTATCCTGGGCTCCATCAAAAGCAGTGTGCCCAGCAGGTCAAGGGAGGTCATCGTCCCTTTGCTCTGCCCTCATGAGGTCCTACTTGGAGTACTGCATCCAGGTCTGGAGCACTCCAGCATAAGAAGGATGTGGAACTGCTACAACAGGTGCAGAGGAGGACCACAAAGATGCTCAGAGGACTGGAGCACCTCTCATGTGAAGAAAGGCTGAGAGAACTGGGGATGTCCAGACTGGAGAAGAGAAGGCTCTGGGAAGACCTCATTGTGGACTTTCAGTACTTAAAAGGGGCTTATTAAAAAGATGGAATTCAACTTTTTACTTGGGCAGATAGTGATAAGACAAGGGCAATGATCTTAAGCTAAAAGAGGAGAGATTTACATTACATGATAGCAGGAAATTCTTCACTCAGAGGGTGGTGAAGTGCTGGAACAGGTTGTCCAGAGATGTTGTAGATGCCCCATCCCTGTCTGTGTTCAAGGTCAGTTTGGATGGGGCTTTGAGCATCATGATCTAGTGGGTGGCATCCCTGCTCATGGCAGGGAGGTTGGAACTTGGTGATCTTTGATGTCTCTTCCAACCCAAACCATTCTATGATTCTGTGATTCCATGATTCTATGATTCCGTGATTCTATAATTCTATGACATCAGAGATGTCACTATTAACACTGATTTCTCATTCATTCCTTTGCTCAATTTGTCCATCAAGAAAGTCTGATAGATTCATAGTTGTTTGTGTTGAACAACAAATCAGTGCAGTGTATCTCTTTTTAATACTTTCCCAGTGTAAACAGTATGAACCTTGAAACTTTGATTCAATGGCAGTTTCCATGTACAAAAAATGTTCCCTTTCTGTATAGCATAAAGGGAACTATTTCTAAGTTCATACTGTAATGGCAAAGATGAACAGTGATGAGATGACTCTTTAGAAAATATTTTCTACTAATAATATCTGCATGGGAGTAAAAGGAACAGTTTAAATATGTGTCTTCACAGATGAACATACAAAATTTGAACATTCTCTTTAACAGCAAGGCACGAACTTCATGAGGTTCAACGAGGCTGAGCGCAAGGTCCTGTGCCTGGGCCAGGGAAATCCCAAGCACAGCTACAGGCTGGGTGGAGAATGGATTGAGAGCAGCCCTGATGAGAAGGACCTGGGGGTGTTGGTTGACAACAAGCTCAGCATGAACCAGCAACGTGCGCTTGCAGCCCAGAAAGCCAAATGTATCCTGGGCTGCATCAAAATTAGTGTGTCCAGTAGGTCAAGGGGGGTGATTCTCTCCAACTGCTCTGCTCCCATATGGTGCCACTTGGAGTACTGCACTCAGCTCTGGTGCCCCCAGCACAAGAAGGACATGCAAGTATTAGAACAAGTCCAGAGGAGGGCCACAAAGATGATCAAGGTTCTGGAGCACCTCTCTTATGAAGATGGGCTGAAAGAGTTGGGATTGTTCAGCCTGGAGAAAGGAAGGCTTCAGGGAGACTTTATAACAGTCTTCCAATACCTAAAAGGGGCCTACAGAAAAGCTGGGGAAGGACTCTGTCAGGGAATGTGGTGATAAGACAAGGAGTAAAGGTTTTTAACTAAAAGAGGGGAGATTTAGATTAGATATAAGGAGGAAATTCTTTATTCAGAGGGTGGTGAGACACTGGAACAGGTTACCCAGAGAAGCTGAGGATCCCCGTCCCTGGCAGTGTTGGTGAATGGGTTTTTGAGCAAACTAGTCTCATGGAAGGTGTCACTTCCCATGGCAGGGGCGGGGTGGAACTAGATGATCTTTAAGGTTTCTTCCAATCCAAACCACTCTATGATTCTACAATTCTATGAAAACATGAATGTGCTGTTCTGGATGAATGATCACTTAACAGAAAGTTCCATCATAAATGATGGGGGTTCCTGAATGCAATAGGTCACATTTATCCATGGTATAATAATTTTGTTGTAATACACTAGCATGATATCAGCCATGCTCTTTTCATATGTATTTATTTAGGCAATCAACACAACAATATTCCACTTGCATCTTATTATAGATGTTACGTTAGAGACAAACCCAGGAGATTATAAAACTTACAGTGGGGTACAGAACAAAATATGATCATTCTTCACTGAAAACTGCTAAAGCTGCAAGGGACTGAGGGATCATATTTTCGTCAAAGCAAAAAGAGCCTCATGAGGATCCAGCTATCACTTTCATCTCTTTCAGTCTTTAATTTTGAATGTAGTTGACCTCTTTCCAAACCTATTTAATGTTTATTTTTCTCATAAATCTTTGTTATTTCTACTTTTATATTCTGATTTGTAATTTCTAAAAAGGTGCACACAGATATAAAAGATGAGGGGGAAAAGAACCCACATATTTTAACAAGCTTTTAATGTTGATCACTTGGGTATCTCTAGCATTATGATTACAGCATATATGACAGCAGCTAAGGTCCTAAATATGAGAATATTTAAATAAATAAATGAATAAGTAAATAATGTGGAAAGTAAGATGATGCTTATGTAATTATAATGTATTGATTCCCAGATGCACTTATACTTCTGTTATATGCTCAATTTGAACTTTGTAGTTTGTGTATTTAAAATTATTATGTAATGCTTATCATTTTTCTTGCATATGCTTTCAAAATTTATTTTGTTTGCTGGATTTTGATTTTTTCCCTTCCCTATGAATATCCTGAATATAGGGTAGAAAGGCAGTTAAGATTTTTGTCACAGAATTTTGTCTGACTTCTTGGTGCAAATAATTTCCTGTTGAAATTCTTTTTCCTAATGTTTTCCTCTCTGTAGCAACTCTCCTATATTGATTCAATTCCCAAATCTTTTTTCATTGTTTTCTCAATATTCTTTGAACATCCTTATTTAATTGTCCCCCTTACACGGCATCCTACATGAGTTTTTTTTTTTTTAACATCTTCAATATTTCTGAAAATATAGGTTATTTTCTGTATTTTGGAGACAGCTGAAGGAAGGGTTTTATTATTTTTTTTCCACAAACTACTTGATTTTATTTCTGTCAGAGCCATTGAGAAATGATGCTTGTGTTTAATAACGGTCTTACCAAAACATCTTCAGTGTATAATAGAAATGTGAACATGAGAACAGACAATTCTGTAATGTTAACTGCACTAAGTATAAAAGAGTGCTTATATTACCTTGAACATTTACTGTACTTATGAGACTAATTCTGACCATAATGTTGATTTGATCTGATTGATAACAATATAACCTCAGCAATTTTACTAGAATAATTCTTGATCTATGATTTATATAAAATTGGAAACAAGCTTCAGAAAGAAGTATTAATGATATTGATATAGAAAGTCATATAAAAGTGTTTTGGATCTATTTTCCTCTGAAAAAAATCAAAACAAAGTCAAACATTCACATGCTACTGCCATCAAAAACATATTCTCTGCTCATCCATGCAGTTCATCACCTATATTTCCTCTTCATTTTGTTACCACATTACCTCTACATACCTTCCTGATAATCTCTATTAAACATTTATAGGTTGAATTAAAAAGGTTGAATTAAAAGGCAGGTATTGTTTATTCATTACTCTAAGCCTAATGATATTCATCTTTGTAGGTGGGTGATTTTTTTCATTACCATAATGAAAGTCATCTGCTATTCATTCCCCACTCTCAGAATAATTTTCTTCATCTGAGATAATTAAAACAGTTTAAAATGTAACATGACCATTTAGTATCTTTTTTAAAGTGTTTTCTGCTAAACCTAACCAAAGGCCCAATTACAGAATCACAGAATCATAGAATCACAGAATGGCCGAGGTTGGAAGGGACCTCTGAAGATCATCTAGTCCAACACCCTGAGCAGAATCATCTAGAGCACGTTGTGCAGGATGGCATCCAGGCAGGTTCTGAGTATCTCCAGAGAAGGAGACTCCACAACCTCTCTGGGTAACCTGTTCCAATGCTCTGTCACCCTCACAGTAAAGAAGTCTCCCGTCATATTCAGCTGGAACCTCCTGTTCTTCAGTTTTTGCCCATTGCCTCTCGTCCTGTCACTAGGCACAAGTGAAAAGAGACCAGCTCCATCCTCTCGACACTCTCCCCTCAGATATATATATATAAATGAGGCTCTCAGCTCTCTCAGCCTGTCCTCATACGAGGGGTGCTCCAGTCCTCTAATCATTTTCATAGCCCTCCTCTGGACTCGCTCCAGTAGTTCTATGTCCCTCTTGTACTAGGGAGCCCAGAACCAGACACAATACTCCAGGTGTGGCCTCACCAGAGCTGAGTAGAGCCGGGGGGATCACCTCCCTCAACCTGCTGGCAAGTAGGCTGAAGGCACAGTAGGCCTTCTTGGCCACAAGGGCACATTGCTGACTCTTGGTCAGCCTGCTGTCCACAGGACTACCAGGACATGAATACTTGGAGATATGCTCTGGTATCCTTTGTTGAATAGTGTCTTACTCATCAAGATTATGAGCTGGAAGCAAATGAATTATGCATGGAGAACATATCTACTAATTTTGAACAAGAGAACCAGAGTATTGTTTCAGTGGAATATGCTACCTATTATCAAAGAAAATATTTGATAAATATTTGAGTGATAAAAAATTAATATAGTGAAAATGAGTGACAATAAAATTTACATTTTCAGACGGATCTAAACCTAACAATGTTTTTCTCATAAAGTAGTTGGACATCTGTGTTTAATACCAAGGACATTTATCTTGTTGCAGTTGTCCCTTTAAAATTCATTTGAATATTATTATTATGAATTTATGAATGGGTAAAATCTTTTGTTGTTCGTTCATATAACTACCCTATCAAAATTAATATTTTCCTGCCTGTTTTACATTAATATAGCTCAAGTGATTTAAATGTTAAATTAGTCAGTTAAGTCTAATGAGACTGCTATCACCAGTAAAGTGAGACCTATGTGGTACAATACTTCCAATAAAACAAAAAAAGTGATGATTACTATGATGAGAGATCATCATAGTAATGATGATCCCCCACCTCTGCCCTGGTGAGGCCACACCTGGAGTATTGTGTCTGGTTCTAGGCTCCCCAGTACAAGAGGGACATACAACTACTGGAGTGAGTCCAGAGGAGGGCTACGAATATGATTAGAGGACTGGAGCACCTGTTGTACAGGGACAGGCTGAGAGAGCTGGGTCTGTTTAGCCTGGAAAAGAGAAGACTGAGGGGAGACCTCATTAATGTATATAAATATCTGAGGGGAGGGTGTCAAGAGGATGGAGCTGGTCTCTTTTCAGTTGTGCCCAGTGACAGGACGAGAGGCAACGGGCACAAACTAACTCAGTTACCTGATTTTAGGGACCTAGCTCTAAAATGATTTATTTTCTTGAAGTCATATGTATTTACAAAATCTCTATCACCAAGCTACACTTCCTCTTCATTCTGCACAAAAACTAGAACTGGCAGTATTAATCCCTTTTGCAAACACATCACCTATCACTGTACTAGAGGCCAATCTAATGATAAATATGTTACCAGAGTTGAAGTGGTGTCTACTATATAACGGGTATCAGCAGTGCCATGCTCTCCACACTGTGCCACTATGTTTCAATCCTGACATTGCCCAGTGATGGAACATTGGAACTCCTGTCCCTCACAATGTTTAAATCCATTGCAATCAGAAAGACAATGGGAACTTTAGCAAGGTTTTACATTGTTACAGACTCTTTACTGCCCATAGCTCTTTGACAACAGACTGCCAAGTCTGTGTTTGACTAGCAGTGTTTAATGTTGCCCTTGAAAAGATTTTAAATAAAAGCTGATTATTATCATAAGCGGAAAGCAGGATGTGCAGAAGGTAGAATCTAAGTACCGGGTAATAAATAGTGCTTTGTCACAAGAAAATATCAGCAACAGTACTTTTTCTTAAGATTAAAAAACAAACAAACAAACAAACAAAAAACAACTAATAATGTTCAACAAGAAAAATCTTGGTGATACCCACTAACAACTTTCAGACTGTGCACATTATTTAGACACTTCTTTGCTACCTGCAATTGACTATTTTGAAATGGTAGGTGGTTATGTGTTCTGATCTCTCCCCATTCCTTTGCAATTTATTTCCCTGGAGAGTATGGGTTAGCAGCTGGCTGTCACTGTGACTTGCTTTTTACTGAACTGTGCAGCTGAGCTGAATAAGGAACAGGGAGAGAAAGTCAGCAAAGTTGTCCAAAGTCAGTCAGTGCCACATCTGTGACTGGAGCAGGGAATCATCATAACTCCCAGACTAAGTGCAGCAGGAGTTGCAAGGTTTTGTAAATTTTTGAAACTTTCTTGCTATTCTGTTCTTCTAAATTACTGTATATTGCAACTTACACATTTTTTTTTTTTTTTTGTATACAAGACTCTGCTCATTGTTTCCAGAATACAAAAATTAAGACTTGTGAATTCACTGGAAAACAGTAAAATGGATCTAACGTGAGAATAAAGACATGGAATAGGGGACAGAATGGATCATAATTTTTAATGCTTTTCTCACTGAATAGTGGTTTACTTTCATGGTATTTTAATTAATTTGCTTTAAATAATATGATTTCAAAAATCCTAGTCATATATCTAATGAAAGTTCATGTTCAAATAAGGACTTATAGTTCTTTTTAGATAGTGTGATAACAAATCAAGAATTTCCCAGAAATCATAGCTTGAGATGAATTTTTATGATCATAACATAGCCCCAAGTGATATGCTGATATTTCTTTACAAGTAGTGAAAGTGTGTGGTTATTTCACTTCTCACTTTACTTTTCTAGAACCATTTATGCAACTGTGGCTTTGACATTAACTGCATGACATACACTATCACCTTAAGATTTATTTATTTAATTATTTATTTATTTGAAGAAAAGCTGCTACTTTTAGCAAGTCAAAATATATCTGCTCGAGGTAGTACAGTGGTATTCAGAGACATCTAAATGAGTTCTATATAGTTCCATAACTATATATGCTACAGCTGAGTCAGTGCAATGTTCTGCTTCAGCTCAGTAAACCGTAGTCTTGCTGAGAAACTAGGCAACTGGCTTGGGATAAATGATAATCTGAACTAGTACTTCTGTAGCTACTACTTTATTTCATGTAGAGATAGCTGAATATTTGGAGCCAGCTTGTAACTTGTGGATGTGTTCATGGAATCTCACAAGATTAATGAAAAGTAGGGGTAGCACTTAGACAACCAGGACCCACAGAAAGGAAAAAATATATATTGAGAAGGTGGGAATAAAAGGAACACCTGGTGACTGGGCAAAGAGATACAACTGAAGAACTAAAGATAAAGGTATGTTTGTGGGCAATTCTGGAAGCAGAATGTGAACTCTGATGTTAATGTAACAATTCCACATAGGAAGTCATTCAACCTGTAAAGTCAGCAGTTGTGTTTAAGGAAACAGTTACAATTGTAAGAGCATATACAGGCTCAGGCAAAAGAACACTACAGAAAGGGCAAAGAACATGAGAAATTTCTGATTCGGTGTCTACACTGTAAGAGTAGATACCAGATTTAGAGACTAGGAAAAAGCAAAAGTCTGATTCATCATAGCAAAATGCAGGTTGGAGGGGACTTCAAAAGCCTAACTCTATCTTCTTGATGACTTCCTTATTAATATGGGAATGTTCTCCCAAAGCTAAATCTTCTTCAGGTTGAACAAGACCTGTTGCCTCAGTCTTTCCTCACAGGACAAGAACTCTGCCTCCCGGTCAACCCACTGTGTCTCTGCTGAACTTGTTACAAACGCTCTTGTACTGGGCGTCCCGAACTGGTCTCAGTAGTCCAGGTTTGGTCTGATGCTGAGTAGAGGGGCCTAGTCTACTATGAATGCTCCTGTTAATACAGCTCAGGATGCACTGGCATTCTTTGCTGCCACAGCACACAGCTGGCTACTGTTGATCCTTCTGTCTGCCAAGAACCCCAGGCCATTTCAGTAGAGCAGCCAGTTAGTGCTCATACTTTGTTGCAAAGGCTTGTTATTTCCCAAGTGTGGGACCCTGTCTTTGTTGAATGTCATGAGATTCTTGCTGGTCTGTTCCTCCAGGTCCCTCCGGAAGGCAGCCCTGTCCTTGAGTGGTATTGAATGGTTCCCCCAGCTTGGTGTCATTTGCAAACTTGAGAGTGCACTACATAGCCTTCTCCTGGTCACTGCCAAACAAGACAGGATCCAGTACAGATACTTTTGTTATTCTACCTGTTGCCCAACTTGAGGCAGAATATGACCCCCTAACCATTAAATTCTGAACCTGAACATACAACTAGTTATTTAACAATCTAGACCAGAATGTCCCAATTTGGATACGAGAATGTTGTGCAAGGCAATGTTGAAAGCCTTACTGGTCAAAGTAGTTGATATCCACTATTCTTCCTCCATTTGTACACTTGTTTATCATAGGAGGCAATCAGGTTGGTCAAATATATACATACATATTGTTATATATAGTTACATATAGCTGTATAGTTATATAGCCTTTAGAAGTCAATGCTGACATTTCCAGTTATCTTCTTCTTAGGGTCATAAGTTTGTTCCAAGATGACATGCTCCATAATATTCATGGTGAGAATAGTGAGGTTGGCATGTAATTTCCTACATTGTTCTTTTGGCATTTTGTTTTTTTTAAGATGGGTGCAATATTTGCCTTTCTTGAGAGTTCTGCTTCTATCTTCGTGACCTGTCAAAGACAATAGCAGCGCCAGATCTCCCAATACCACTGAATGTTGAGCACCAGGTAATTGTATAAATTGAGTTCTCTCATGCAGTCCCTGACTTATCCACTGCTGGTGGTTCTCAGACTTGAACACTTTCACTGATCACTGGGGCCTTGAAGACCTTATTGGTAATGACTGAGGCAAAGAAGACATTGAATTACCTCAGCCTTAACTATGTCCACTGTCACTATATCACCTGCAGTCCAGATATTGCCTGAATAGATTAAGAGTTCCAGTGGTGAAAAGAGTGTAGCCTATGTACAGTGTTTCCAGATATTCTTAATGAACACATATTGCAAAGACGAGTCAAATCCCATATTTGCAACTAGGCTAACGGACTGGAGGTTAATTCAGTTATACTTCTAATCCAAGCAATATTGCAAAATAACAATATTATTTTCAGCCTAACGGATGAAATATATATATATATATTATATCTCCTAATTAATCTTGAGAACAGTGGACAAATATATGATGTCCACTATGCACACATAAGAATGTTTTACTCTGAGTTATATAGTTCCTGGGCAACAAAGCAGTGCAATACATAGATACGACCACAGGTCAAGTTAAACCTATCCTCTCAATACGGATTGTAGACAAAACTGCAGAAAATATAGAGCATTCACACGTTTAATGGCATACCCGGCATGAGGATTTTTATCATGCAAAATGAACTGAGAAAATTGCAAAAAAATAATACTTCAATATCCTTTATGCAGCTAGCATTGAGAAAACTAGAAATCCAGCCATGTGAGAAAATGTTCAAATTAATTCACACAAAACCACTCAACAAAGCAATGAAAGAACCACTCATCTTTGCCAGCTATTGAGGACTTGCTACATGATTTATCAGATTAAATTGCTTTTACTACATGTATTTTTAAATGCAAAATATCACTGCCATTGGAACAGGCTGGCACTGTTTCACACGCCTCTTGGCAAGTGTTGTTGGGTAACAAGAGCTGTGAGTATGAACAGAGATTTCAAGTCATTGCTGATGTAAAGTAAACTAGTATTTGGAGGGAAGTACAAGCAACTTGATTATAATAGACTATGTTCTTACTTAAATTAAAGAAGAGACAATTCATAAAAATGGCATGGAGATGCAATTGTATTAAGCAACTTTTCAGAAAACATTGTAGGTCAAATAGAAGGTAAAAAGACCTACTGCTTCCTTCTTCAGATATCTTTTGACTCTCAAACTCTGATACTGAGAGCCAGAAAGACATTACAAGCATAACTAGGCTGTAGAAAATGAAGGAAGGACAGCAATTTACTTTACAGAATCAATCAGAAGCCTGAGAGTATTCCAGACAAGTAGCACAAAAAGAATACAGCACAGAAATAATTGTAAATCAGGAACTAATCTTTCATAAAGCGATGAAATACATAGTTGAGTCACTGATCCTGAAGTACTATAATCCAATGCAGTAGCCTAGAATGTAATCGTATTATGCTGTTTTTTAAGGATTATGAAGGGCAGCATTTGGGAAAAAAAATAAAGCTGATAGCATTTTCTAGACACAAGCAAGGACAGAAATGTTCAGGAAAGTATATCATGGCAGCATTCTACAAAATGAAACAGTTCTACTTTGATTACATTTGGGTGCAGGATAGCTGTTCAGGCAGATCACAACTCATTAAAAAGCATCATAAAGAAGCCACAGCTGAGTGCAACCAAGTGTGTACAGCAGATGTTACTGAGACCTGAGTGTTATGATGTGAAAATAAGCTCCTACCCCATAAAGATGCTTGTGTTTTAGATATTCTGGGCAATGAATACTTTCTTGAATATGTCTGAAATGGCATAGATCTGTGGAAAAGGAGATAGGGAGATAAAGTCTGCCAATGTGCCAAACAGCAAACAAACAAATTAAAAAAAAAATATATATATGCTAGGAAACACCAGGAATGGAAATGAAAACAAACAAGAAAATGTGATTATACCAGTACATAAATCCATGGTGTTGTTTGAATGTTTTTCATAGTTGAGGTCAAACCATTTCAAAAAGATGAAACAATAGTGGAAACAGAAGACTTTCAGGGGTAGGCTATGAGAGATCAGAGGCATAGAAGATCAAATAACATTTTAAATTTGAAAAAAATTTGCTCAATATAAATTCATGAATGATATGTACATATGAGTAGAGAATTATATATATTTTTTTATATATATAAGAAATAAGGGGAACCAAATACACTGAAAAATATCAGTGTTAAAGAAAACACGTGTTTGTAAGAAATGTAGGTGGGACCTCAGCTGGTCAGAAGCTTGACCTGAAACTGCCCCTAAACAGCCATAACAATAGACATCAGTTTTCTAATCTTCAAGGCTTGTAAGAGAACATAAAAACATAAGCTATTGTGACAGAATCATTCAAAAACAGAGACAATTCCAATTTATAGGGTGACGTGAACTAGCTTTCAAAGTCTGCTTTATTAGAAAACTCAGTATTGCACAACTTTTTTTTTTCTCATTTGAATCTTTATATGTACCAATTGTCTCAAAAATTACTCTGGCTGTAGTACTTGCATGTTTCTAAACCAGGGATAGTTACACGAAGAAGAGGATTCAGAAGCTCATTTTACACGGCTGTTGTTGCTAGGGAGAGCACTCCACTGGGATCCCTTGCTAAGCTTGTTTGTCTCTCTCTGGCTGGGATTTTCAAAGTGACACCTCTGTGACATAGTGGAAACTCAGAGTGATTCAGGTTTTTCTGTTTGTTTTTCCATCATATCTAATTCTGCTACTGTGGAATTTCAAAACAATAGGTCAACTCCTCAGAGGATAGTAAGTAGTTTTGAGGTTTTTGAAACATATGGAGCTACAGCAATTTGACAGCCCCAGGTTGTTAGTGCCTACAGAGAATTTAAAAAATCCCAGTGAACTCAGAACCAGTCAATTACCTGATTTAGGGTCCAATCTGATTCCTGCTAAATCCATTGTCAGGTTTGTGACAGACATGAGGAAAACTAGAATCAGTCCCAAAAATCTACTCAGCATTTTTCTTGTTCCTGAATTTCTCACCTTTAATGTTTTAAATTCAGCGCTTGATTTTTTTTTTTTCCCTTTGTCTCTCTCTCTCACTCTCCTTTTTATTTTATTTCTTTTAGTATTCATATCTTCCCCCCATCCAGTTACCCAATTAAAAATAATTTAAAGTTATCAAAACATTATGTAGGAAAGAGTACAAAACAATCTAAATATTTTAAAACTGAATATTAGCCCAACAATTCTAAAGAGCTAGTGTAACTACATACTATATGACAAATTTTTCAATTCACTATGGTATTTGACAGGACCTTCATAATGAACATAGTTTCTCTGTAGGATAACAACCTTGCAGAGCACCCAGCATGTTTCATATTTTGTCTTGTTTGGTGCTTTTACTTACTTTTTAATTACAGTGATTTCTCTGTATATTTGATTAGTAAATCAGATCACAAAATGGCAAAGCAGAGGTGTTTGCTAGGAAAGAAAACCATTAAGTAGCATGGAAACAGAGAATACGGTTCCTTGAAAAAGCATGAAATAACTCAGCTCCCAAAAAGGCTTTGATCCATAGTTTCTTGTATGATGTTGGGACCCTTCATTTCAGGTAGAAGTCTGTTTTCCTGAACCATTTTCTGTGTTTGTTAAAGTATCTCAAAAGGAGGTACTCCTTCACAGGTACAAATGGTTTCAACCATAAACTTCTTGATGTGTTTTCTTAAATTCAGTTCCTCAACCTATCTTTCATCTGTCTTCAATTTAATTTAGTTTGGTTATCCACCCTTCATATTAACACTAAATTTCAATACTAATATTACTTACTGTACCATCTTTGAGAGGGTATATAAAAGCCCCTAATACTTATGGGCTTTCTTATTCCTAAATGAACCTGTGGGACCTATAAGCTTAAAACAGTCAGAGATGACACGAAATGAATTATATAAATTTTCCAAAATATTGTAACTTGAATCACAGAATCACAGATGGCCAAGGTTGGAAAGGACCCCTGAAGATCATCTAATCCAACCCTGTGCCAAACAGGATCACCTAGAGCACATTGCACAGGATGGCATCCAGTTGGGTTTTGAGTATCTCCAGAGAAGGAGACTCCACGACCTCTCTGAGCAACCTGTCCGAGTGCTCTGTCACCCTCACAGTAAAGTCTTCCGTCATATGCAGCTGGAACCTCCTGTTCTTCAGTTTGTGCCCATTGCCTCTCATCCTGTCACTAGGCACAAGTGAAAAGAGACCAGCTCCATCCTCTTGACACCCTCCCCTCAGATATTTATATACATTAATGAGGTCTCCCCTCAGTCTTCTCTTTTCCAGGCTAAACAGACCCAGCTCTCTCAGTGTCCCTGTACAACAGGTGCTCCAGTCCTCTAATCATATTCGTAGCCCTCCTCTGGACTCACTCCAGTAGTTGTATGTCCCTCTTGTACTGGGGAGCCTAGAACCAGACACAATACTCCAGGTGTGGCCTCACCAGGGCTGGGGGGGAGGGGGGGGGAGGGGGGGCATCACATCCCTCAACCTGCTAGCAACACTTTTCGGGAATGCAGCGCAGGATACAGTAGGCCTTCTGGCCACAAGGGCACATTGCGGACTCATGGTCATCCTGCTGTCCACCAGGACTACCAGGTCCCTGTCTGCAAGAGTTGCACTCCAGCAGGTCAGCCCTCAACCTGTACTGGTGCTTGGGGTTATTCCTCCCTAGGTGCAGGACCAGAGCTGATCACTGTATTAAAGTATCCCAGAAACTCTTGGAATATTTTTTTCTTTTAAAAATCAACTGTTGATTTGAAAGTTGTTGATATCTATGTGGAATATGCAACTATCAAGGGCTTTTATCCTACAAAATGTCTCAGACTTTAAAAGGTTCCGCTGAACTCCTCTGAAGAGATTACTGCTGGGCTACAGATTTGTTTCCTAATCTCTTTATACTGCCAGCAGCATCTCTCTCTCCCTCTTCCTCCCTCCTTCCCTCCCCTCTCTCTCTCTCTCTTCTCTCTCTCTCATAATATTTACTGTCTAATTCCATCTGTAGAAAATCACAGAAAATAGGTCATTTTGCTCTTGTCTCTAGAATAGTGTCATAATCCATTTTTTTTCCTCAAACAAAAGGTTTTGTTTATGATATTCTCCTGGAGCCAGGATAGCATTAATATGTCAAATACTGAGTTTTTTCAAGGGTGAAAGAATGACTTCAAAATGGATTCAGTGAGTAAGGGCTCTTAGCTAATGGAGAGGTCTTTGTGTCAGTGAAGAGTGCAAATATTCTGACATGAAAATGTATGATGACTCCATACGTATCACTACGCCTCCACTGTAAGAGATTTTTCTGGTTCTTTTATTGCATTCTCCAGCAGTGTGATCTTTCAGGCATTCCCCTCTAGAAACTGAATACAAATAAAAAATAAGAATAAAAAAAAAATGGTTTCTTACTCTCAGTATTGAAATACATAGATATTGTACAAAAATACAATGAACTTTGAAGTAAATGTAACCACACTGGGTTGTAAGTGAAAGCCAACAGGTATTTGTAACTGGGAATATAATAAACATTTTCTGTGTAATTACAATAGAGGTAAAGGAAGAGAAAATAGTCCTAAAACATTTGATTACTGAACAATGGATAAATATAAGGAAAATAAAATTAAAAGGTAAATAATATAAATCAAACAGCTGTCAGACTCCCCATATGACAACGGCATTTCCCATCTTTCAGTCCTCATACTCAGCCTCAAACACATTGTTCTTTATTATTAAAAATAAAAAATAAAAAAATAGAGAGGGAGAGAGAGAGGTTTTTTCCTTAATTTTCTGCCTGTCAGCCCAGAGCAGGTGATAGTAATAAAAAGGAACATATCAATAAATCACAGAATCACAGAATTGTAGGGGTTGGAATGGACCTCAGAAATCATCAGGTCCAACCCCCTGCCAAGGCAGGGTTCCCTACAGCAAGTTGCATAGGTTAGGTGGCCAGAGGGGTCTTGAACATCTCCAGAGAGGAGACTCCACAACCTCCCTGGGCAGCCTGTTCCAGTGCTCCGTCACCCTCACCATGAAGAAGTTCTTTCGCATGTTGGTGCGGAACTTCCTGTTCTCCATTTTGTGGCCATGACCCCATGTCCTGTCCCCACAAGCCACTGAAAAGAGGTTGGCCAGATCCCTCTGTCTCCCACACTTCAGGTATTTATAAACATTGATGAGATCCCCTCCCAGTCTTCTTTTCTCCAGGCTGAACAGACCCAGGTCTCTCAACCTTTCCTCATAGGGGAGATGCTCCAGGCCCCGTATCATCTTTGTGGCCCTCTGCTGCACTCTTTCCAGGAGATCCCTGTTTTTTGTTTTTTATTTGTTTGTTTGTTTGTTTGTTTTGTACTGGGGAGCCCAGAACTGGATACAGTACTCAAAAAGGAGGAAAAGAAAGGAGGAAAGACTAAGGAGGAAAAGAAATATTTCCTGTACTTTTAATAAGGGTTATCATCAATGGAGACAAAAAGTCTTAAAACCCTGACTCTGGGAGAGAAGACAGATCCTTTGATAAAGCAAGTTGAGAGCTGTTACTAACTGTCTACTTTCCTAAGTCCTTATACTTTCATTAAAATCTCTTCTTTTTGAATATTTATAATATTAAAAATGGCAAATCCATGTTATCCACATTTTTTATTCCTGATGAATAATTATATGCTTTGGTGTTTGCTAACACTTACCTCATTTCAAGAGGCCACAGAGCCTTTGAGCACGGGCACATACTGTCACTGTGGTTTCATTAACATAGAAGTTGCAGAAACCATGAGTAAGAGTTGCTACCTGACGTATTGAAAACTATCTAGGTGAAGAAGTCAACAGTGCCAAAGGTGAGGAGAGCCCATGAATAGTCTTTTTGTAACAGATGAGAAAAACAAATAATGTAACAGAATAAAGGGAAGGGAAGAAAAAAAAAAAAGGAAAAAAAAATGGAAAGATGGTCAAAAACTGATCTCAGAAGCTACTATTCCTTTTTTTTTTTTTTTTTTTTTTTTTTTAATGCAGTGAAAGAAACACAGAAACAGCATTGTGGCCTTTTAAACATCTCCCATTAAGTACAACTTAACAATATTTTATAAATTCAGACGGTGAAGAAGATTCCCTTTGAGTGAGAAGGATGACAGCTATGCTGTTGGTATTACTTAAAGGAAGGTTTTTACAGATTCTTTAGCATTTCTCAATGCTTCAGATATATTCATGATTCCTATTTTGTGTGTTGGAAAGAACTGGAAAGTATTTCCTAGCCGATTGATACGACGAAATGAATTTAAGCAAATCAGGATTAACCCACTCTCATTATAATGTTAATTTCAAAGTCAGATTAATTCCAATATTTTAGATTTTTGAGCTATTTTTGTTTAGAAACAGCCTCTTCCCCTTCCAGACTATTAGCAAGACAAATTTTCTTTGAAAAAGAAACCCCTTTGAAAAAGAAACCCCTCTGGGAGAGGTTTTTTTTTTTTTTTTTTTTTTTTTCCGGATTAGAGCAGACAGATTTTCAGGGTGAAGGTGAGGAAAAGGTATATATAGCAGTAATTGCAGCAGCATGGAATTTTATTGATGGAGAAAGCAGCATTTTGAAGAAAGGGCACAGCTTTTTATCTGTACAACACATATTGAAAAGAAGTTTTGCAAAGAAAACCTCTTTTCTTTCTCTCTTTTCTTTCTTTTTCTTTCTTTCTTTCTCTTTCTTTTTCTTTCTTTTTCTTTTTCTTTTTCTCTTCTTTTCTTTTCTTTTTCTTTTCTTTTTCTTTTCTTTTTCTTTTTCTTTTTCTTTTTCTTTTTCTTTTCTTTTTCTTTTTCTTTTCTTTTTCTCTTTCTCTTTCTCTTTCTCTTTCTTTCTCTTTTCTTTTTCTTTTTCTTTTTCTTTTCTTTTTCTTTTTCTTTTTCTTTTTCTTTTTCTTTTTCTTTTTCTTTTCTTTTTCTTTTTCTTTTTCTTTTTCTTCTTTTTTCTTTTTCTTTTTCTTTTTCTTTTTCTTTTTCTTTTTCTTTCTTTTTTTTCTCTTTCTTTCTTTCTCTCTTTCTTTCTCTCTTTCTCTCTCTCTTTTTCTTTCTTTCTTTTTCTTTTTCTTTCTTTTTCTTTCTTTCCTTCCTTCCTTCCTTCCTTCCTTCCTTCCTTCCTTCCTCCCTCCCTCCCTCCCTCCTTGCCCATTTAGTAAAGGCAGCTTTCAGCTTTCTCCACCATTAGCATTGCTTTCTCCAGCATTAATATCGCCAGATTCTAATACTATAAAAAGTAACATGAATGCAGTGGGGCTATGCACTTAATACTGCTTAAGGAGGTATAGAGAAGAAGAAGGGGAATATTTAAGGTATTCTAACATTTCTTCATAAGCAAAACAAATCTGCCTTCCAGCTCTTTGTATCTAGAAAGTCTGGAAGGATCTTCATCTTTACTGTAGGTACAACTCAATGTATAAAAGTTTAATGTGATTCTTCCAAAACCGAAAAGCACAACTGATATTAAAACACAACATTAAAATGAGATATGCTGATGGAGCTATATCTCTTGTTTGAAAAGAAATACTTTAAGTTGATAATTTATTATAGTATATCCACAACCCAAAATTACCCTGGAGATGAGTAGTTCATTTAAGGCGGATGACCTACAGCTTATGTTCTATAACACAGGTATGGATACAAACGCTGAATGTCCGGAGCTCAGGGTCACTTGTTTCTGGGGTCTGAGATGGAGTTTGTATGTCCCTTTCCATCTGGGTGTTCATGTCTAGGTTTTAGCAGGGGCCAGGGGAGGGGGAAAGCTGGCAGGGCGGGGGATGGGGGTGGTGGGATGTGCAAGGGTTGCCTCACTGTGAATGCACCAGAATGCACCAGGCACTGCTCTGTGCCAGGTGCAGCTGGATCTGGCCAGTTCCAGCCATCTCCTCAGTGGACTCACCACAAGACAAAGCTGATCACATAAACAGAAATAATAAAAAGTCAAAATACTGTGCAGCTGTGTAAGAGACAAGAATGAAGGAAAATGAAGCAAAACAAAATGTAAGAAAGCCCTGCAGACACCAAGGTCAGAGAAGAAGGAGCGGGAGGCAGTGCTTCAGGCACCCAAGCACAGAGTCCCCTAAGTCTGTGAAGGTACCATGGTGGAGCAGGTTTTTGCCTGCAGCCCATGGAGAGGACAAAGACAGAGGAGGTGGATATTTCCTGAAAGAAGAAGATGCAGCCTGTGGAGCTCATGCTGAAGTAGGTTCTCCTGACAGGAACTGTGACCTGTGAAGGATTAATTTTGGAGCAGGTTTATCTTCTGTCAATAAGAACTACAGACCCTGGAAAGGACCCATGTTGGAGCAGTTCTTGAAGGATACCATGACCTGAGAAGGACCAAAGCCCTTTCTCTGGGCTTCCATTTTGTTATCAATGGGTAGAAATAGGCTCCTTTAGAATAAAATGCATCTGACCTGCGATGCGAGTTCTGGATACCAACTTTGATATGCTGTCAGGGAATATAAAGTCTTCATTCTTTAGACTTTACTAGCCTTGTTTCCTGTAATAATTGTTAGGAAGAAAATAGTTACTTTTCCTTAGTTTGCAACTCACTTTCATACAACTCTTTTCACTTTTTATTCCAGGGGAAAGAATGATCAAAATTGCAACCAAAGGGGTTTGGGAAAGTATTTATCAAATATTGAGGATTATATGGTGCTATATATATCTTTTCTCTGTTTGGGCATTACTACACTCTCCTCATTGATCCCAGTAATACCTTCATTTCATTAGCATCCAAAGGAGAAAAACATTTTTGACCCCTCTCTTATAAAAGTGAATTATTTTATTCATTTGGCTGTTTATCAATACAGTTATCACACAGTAATTGACTGGTCACAGGAATTTCATTTCTCAGTGGTGTCTAATATAATCTGTAAATTATATTACAGAGACTTACTCATTATGTCTGACATACTCCGCATTTTGACTGGCTAGCCATACAGCCTCTCTTTTGAGATTCAGATTGCCAGAAATGTAACAGAGAACTAGAATGGCTTCCTGCCAATCAAATTATAGAACACTGAAAAGGTCAGAGTTATACAGTATATTACTGTCTTTCAGAGATTGTACTGGGTATTAAAATTCTCTGATGTCTCATTCACTGACAAAGATTGTAATGAGAACAGGAAACAGCACAGGATGGATCAGGCTTTGTGACCACGATTTTTATGAGGATGATAAATGTGTGTGTGTTAACCCATTCTCATTACATCTGGACTTTTAATATTTGGAGTTCTTTAGTTAGAAAAATCGAAAGAAAAACTTCTTAGACTAACACTATTCAGGCATCCCTTGGTTAGAGACAGAACAGTAATTCCAACTCAGGAGTAAAATGTGAAACAAATTTTGAGAGAAAACGAACAGATCTAAATAGTAGGAAAACTACATCAGATGATTTCCTGCTGTAATTTACTGTGTGCTCTAAAAAATTCTAAGTTGATGTTCTTGTTACCTCTTCAGGGCAGAGTGAATTCAGTGCTCAAAACCACTTGCACACTGCCTGGATGAATAAAAAAGTAACATCTATCAGGAGAGTAGGCATTCCAGGACTAACGCACCCTTGGTGAGATCAATCTTTAAGCTCATTAGAATTTTACCATCTGGGGCTTAGTCCACCACTGTTCTTCAGCTTGCATCTCAATTATCACACACAAATAATGCCACATACTGACATTCTAGCTCCACAGTGGTTTATTGTCTTTTTCCTCTACTGAAAATGGCTACGTAAGGCAATGGATAAGTTGTACTTAAGTTATCTTAGATCATTGTTTGTGTCTATGTTATGGGACAGTTAGTCTCTGTTACCTCTTCACATCTCATATAAGTGGGAATAACTGGGAAAAATAACAGAGGTTTGGCTTGTCTTTCTCTGTAGGCATCTTTTTCTGTGGTAAAGAACAGTTTAGCTGGAGCAGTTAGTGTAAGGTTAAGATATGCTCATGATATTAAAAACAAAAAATAAACAACAACAACAACAAAATGAACAAAAAAAAAAGAGAGAAAAATATTCAAATAAAGAGCAGTAACAAAAAAGATTAAGATAAACTTTTACCAGAAAAGCCAAGTAGAGAGTATGAACCCTAAGGAGTTAAATATCAAAACTTACTTTTCCATAAGGAAAACAATTCTTCAGAATAAATGCCTTGTGTTAGAAAAATATGTTTTAGAAAGAGAGAAGCATTTATATTCAGGCTTTCCTGAACCTTATTTATTTGTCTACTTTCCTTGTTACAAGTACTGCAGAAATACAATTCTACAATATCATCTTTCATCTGGTGTCTCACTGTACTGTGAATACATTTTGGTAGTATCTTCATGTAAGCAAAAATATGATAAATACAGGAACCAACAGAGAATCATTCCTAGCTCCACTGAAGTGTGTTGAATTCCATAATTCAGCTTATGCAGACACACATGTCTAATGTTATGTTGCAGCCATTAGGAGACTTAGGTCCATTTTTTTTTTTTTCTTGAAAGTTCACACATTTATGTAAAATTCAGTTTTTAAGTGGGGAATGTAATGTTTCTGTTAGCCGTTACTGGCATTGTATTGGCAAGAGTACTCATGGTTGTGAGTCCCAAAGGTGTCTTACAGTGATGGGAGTCCTGTGTTTGCTTAGATTTGAAACATTGATAACTGCTGTGGTATTCTGTACCATTTCCTGTAGTATGCATGTTAATGGTACAATCTGGTCTTTCTTTACTGTCACAAACAATTTGATAGGAAATAACACATTTTAAAATATAAATAAAAACATGTTTCTTTCTCCTAATCAACCAAATTTATGACAGTGTAACCCCCTTCAAATCATTGGTAACACTGAACTAGAACTAGTATTTTCAGATGGATATAAAGAAATTTTGTTGGAGAATAAAACAGCATTTGGCCTAATTTTGGAATAATTTTCATTAAAGGAATGTGAAGTTTTGTGCAATGGATTTGAGAAATTGGTCCAGAGCCTTTAAATTTATGACTTCAATAAACAATGCAATTACATTTTAAACTAAAGCAACAAATTCTAAGAAGTTGCAAATTTTATAAGCTATTCTCGCATTGCTAATATTCATTACCATTAAAACTGACACTACAGTCATTCTTGTCTTAGAATAATTTTAAAATTAATTTTCTTCTATTACAGGTAGTGCTCACTACAGCAAGATAGATGGCAATACATATACAAAGCGTTAGCCAACATAGAGTAGTTTCTACTGCAAAATAAAGTTTCTTAAAATTTTCTGTTTCAGTAAAAATCAGAAAATCTCTCCCTCTGCTCTGTTTTAGAAAAATAATTGCAACATACTCAAATTAGAGATATCCATACATTTCTTTTCTACAGCAGCTAGAGAAGGGGATGTATAATAGTGTTGATTAAATATAAAAACAGTGGTCAGTGTTAGACATTTTCCTCTGAGTTTTCAGTAGTAAAAAAGGAGATACAAACCAAACTAAATATTCTGTTATGTGACTCTTTCTCTAAACCATGAACAAAGCTTTTGCCACTATGTTCATACAGTATGAATTCTATGAGTGTGTAAGGAAAGCGTTGAATAAAATTTTTGTAAAAATATGCATCATTATTAAAATAAAACATAATTCTGTCTACTTGTCAGATGTCAGATTGCAGTAGGATTTGATAGTAATAATAACCATAGTCTAGTGTATGCACGTGAGCTAAATTATTAATGCATTTGATAATGCTCTATGTTTGGATTCTTTTAGTCTTTTACCAAGAATCAAACTTTTGGGTACTAGATTTGGTAATTATCCATTGTCCAGAGCTGACCTGACAGCTCCTAAGTATCTTTTTATGTGAGTTGTTGCTATATCTATGATCACCATAATGCATATGCTAGAGCGAGACAGGGGATTGATCTTCAATAGATGAAAAGGCAAGGAGATGGAACAAGGTTTCAGTGGTATCACTGACTATTGAATGTAACAGATCACTGCCCAACAAAAACGTGTCCTTTCTTACTTGGTTGTAGTTAGGGGCACAGAGTCAAGAAAATGACCATATTTCTCAAAGTCAGAGAAAGACAGTCATGGTCTGTAGTGATCTTTATTTACATAAGAAAATAGAAAAAAAAGATTTATGTGGAAAGTGGAGAAAAAAAACACACTATGAAATCATACAGAGCTCGGAAAAAAAATCTACACATTTTGAAAATTCATGAAAATTCTCATGCATGTGTATTTTTGGCGCTCCTTATCATAGGCTGTGATTTACATTGTGCTTGACACATTAATTATAAAAAGAGAGAGTTCAGTAGTCCAGTTATAATGTTCCATATAGTCTGGGAGTGATTGGTACAAACTATAAAACTCTTTGACCTTTCTAATTTTCTGACAGACAATTTGATAGCCTTTACTAATTCTCCTTCAGAGCATCAGTCATCTCTAAAAAGGGGAATTAAAAAACAAAAAAAAAAACAAAAACAAAAAACAAAAAACACTACCCAGCTGAACAAAAAGTTCAGGGACAGATACAGAGTTGATTTTGACTTAATGGATTTATTATATGACTGCTAAAAGCTTTTGCAATTGATTGCTTAATTAACGTTAAGTTCTATCTTGGAACTGCACTAATGGCTCTGATCTATACTTAAAATTAAAGCTGTGTTGTTCCATATACTATGAGAAAGTGCTTGGTGGATTTCTTGAAATAGATATAGTTATCATGGGTTATTCCTTAAAGCCAATAAGAAATCTGCATTTTAAGCTCACAGTATCATCTAATGTATTTAAATATAAAAGTAAAGCAAAACAAGTAACCCCATTTTAAAAACTGGGTTTAAATGGGTCAGTGCTGTTACTTAAATTCTGCTGAGACAAACCTGTGAAGCCAATGAAATCACATATCGTAGATTATAATACCAGAAGGGATATCAAATGTGATCTCTAGTAAAAACTAGGATTTGCATTCTGAATTGACAGGGTGAACTAGAGAAACAATCAATCTAGGTTTTAGTATTGCCTTCGATGCACAGTCAGAATTTTCTGTAAGCTATCCTAGTAGATAATTATCTCATAATTTAAAAAATAATGATTATCTTGTTACTGGAATTAATTTGCTTAGCTTTGATTTCTAGGCATTGTGACTTTTATTTTTATTTTATTTTGGGGGGGGGGGGGGGGCAGATAAAGCATATTGTTGAGTCAGTATTGTTTTGTTGAGTCAGTATTGTATTGTTGACACAGAGATTTAGAGTGGGATTCATCTCTCCTAAATTTAAAGGTGAAAATTTAAAATTTTCAGTTTGAGATGAGGAACCTTAAATTTAATGTGTGCATATGTAGGTGTCTATAAGTAAGCTAAGATTCCCCAAATCCTGTTTTTATACAATGAATTCAACAGCACTTGTAAGTCTACTCATCTGGCCAACCTGTAAGTTCAGCTAAATTGATCTCCATGCTCTTCTGAATGTACTGTCCAAATAAATAGAAAATAACAGGATTTTAGACATTCACTACATGTGTACTCACTTGTTGTAGGTATTTAGTATGTACATGAATCACAGTTTTTCCATCTAGAAGCTGATCATCTATCTATACACGCCTTCCATTGAATTCTGGCAATTAAATAATCTGCCAAAATCTGAATAAAAGCTATGTATATCGTTCTTCATAAAACATGTAGACACCTAAATAAGCGCAGCAAGGTGAATAATTATTTCCCCAGTCAATCAGTGTCAGCCTGACTGAACACATTATACCAAAAAAAAATGTTTTCTTTTTTTTTTCCTTTTTCTTTTGTGGTCTATAATGTATGTCAAAAACTATTTTCTACCGTAAAGCCAGTTGAAGTTTCAACAGCA
>NW_026109736.1:0-34891 GCF_013377495.2 Cygnus atratus
CTTGTAACAAAAGCAAACCTCTAATAAACCATTTAGCTTTACATCTGGCAGTCTGGCACCCTATGAGGTGCCTCACCCTTGCAGCCGTGCAACAGGCCTGAAAATAAACCAATCCCTACAGAAAGTAATAATTTCCTTTGACAAAAATGGATTTAAGTGTGAAATCACTTTGTTCATTAATGACTCCAGAGATGACCACTTATTTCAAAGAACTAGCATGAAATGCTTCTCCAAAACACTACTGATTTTGGTGAGTCTTCCAAGGTGAGGTGTATTTCTCAACCCATCTGAGAACAGAAATGCAGAATTGATGCCCCAATTTGGTGCATAACACTTCCAAAAGCTTCAGTATAACTTTTTGGTTCAAGTCATTTTGGAAACCAAATTTGTACTTTCCTAAGTCTGCCAAGTCTTTACAGCAGAGCCTCCCTGCCAACACACCACCACATTACTCAGATGAAGTTCGCTATTTTTCTTCCAAGTGCAGGAGAATTTGGCTGCTGATAAAGCGGCCTCACAGATACGTTGCACCTGACCAAACACTTTGTGTTAGCCTGCTTGCTTCTTTGGGAGTTCACAGGACAGCTAAGCAAGTTAATCTGAAAAAAATACCACCACACCACAAGCTTGAATCAACACGTGTCAGATTCAAGCTGAGACATTTTCAGTTTCATGTCCGAAGCGCATGGGTGTACAACTTTCTCCGTCAGAACTGCTAATAACAGAGCCAACTAACAGTTTATATGAAATGAACTGGCACATATAAATATTAGGAGACTTCGTTATCCTGGTAAGCGCAACAAATACTTCATGTAGAATACAGTCTCAACTCTTAGTATTCGCTTGTATCGAAAAAGCAGCGATGGGAAACAGCACCACAGCTAAACCCTTCCTATGACTCAAGGATCAAGTAGCCCTTTGGTGCAAGAGCCATGAAAGAAGGCCAGCCACGTGCAACTACACGCAGCGCTGCCTATTCCTCACCAAGTGAGCCACACTCGGCAGCACCAGTCTGCTCCAGTGCTTGGACAGCATCGGGCTCAAAGACAAAGCACAGCTAACTGAAGTGAAAGCTTAAGTACCAGAATAGCTGCAAAGAGACATTTGAGCAGCTGGTACTTCTGAATTTTGTCAGATGGGGACGAGGCCTCTCGAGAGGCAAATCAACACCAGCAGTGCCCCATGCATTTCTCTGTTGACTGCGGCATACGGTACAGGTAGGCATAAAGCCTTCACATTCCAAGCAGCTCTAATTAGTCCCCAGAGCTACTACAGCACATCTGAGCAGGTGACTTCAAGTATTTCAGTCTTGTCCCATTTTCATTATGAAGCAGTAACTACACTTTGCTGACACAACGCAAAATATCAATTAGGTATCACACACTGCAAATTTTGCCACTGTCGTGAAGCTGGCTCAATGTGCAAGCTAACTTCAATTAATTTCTATGCTTTACACATTACATGAAGTTATATTTAATGTGTTTTGTGCACGTAAAAAGTTACGTCACCATCCATACAAGTTAAATGAGATGTTACAGTTTGTTTTTAAAGTTTCAAGAGTAATAACAAGTTTGGCAGGCATAATGGAAAAAAGTGAACCAACACTGAATTTCCTAACAGGAAGTTACTACAAGTCCAATCTAGAAGTATAAATAAATACTGCCTGTTTGCCTACTGCAAATGAATTTACAAAAGCACTTTATTCCAGAGGAGATATTATTCCAGAGGAGATGTCTAAAAAAATGATTTTCTAAGTCCTTTCACTCAAAGGAAAAGTTGGAGAAAGTTTTCAAGTCTGGTACCATAAATATTTTGAGATGGATGCAAAGATCACTTAAGACTTACCAGATTTTCTCAGAAAAAATATTTATACTGAAACTAGGCCGACACAACCCAGAGCAAGCCAACTGCAACAAATACCATCAGAAAAACCCTACTGCAGCGAAATAGCTCAAAAATGTCTTTTCACCTGAGAGCACGATCTGTGATCTGGTAACACCCAGACAGACTGAGAAACTGAAGAACTCGTGCAGTCTCTTCATCTGGTTTTTCACTCCCAGAGTATGCCAAGTCTTTTTTCTCTGACTGTTTAGTCCTTGTTGTTTTTCTACACAGTGCAGAGGACTCTGGAAGTGCTTGAATAGTTCTTAGTGCCGTCCCAGCACAACAAAATGAGTGACCGCAGTAAATCAAGTCAGTAGAAGCACAGTGCTGCTGCCACCCTCTAGTCCTTAAGCCATAAATGTCTCTACTGCAGCAAGATGCAGAACAATTAATGGGGGATGTTGGTTCCATGAGACAAAACCCTTCAACGTTTCTGTGTCTCCACTCTGCAGCATCCTCGATGTCAGCTAAATCATCTGCATCTAGCATCCACACATATGCAGAATTGAAGTTTTCTGAGCTGTCAGGGTCAGTCCAATGATGCTCACTGTCTCTTCCATCGATAAAGTCTTCGTTGTTGATTTCATGCAAACAATTATACTTCTTGCTGGACTGCAGAGTAATCTCTCTGTTTTTCCACAAGGTCTTAGCATTCCTGTTTCTGCAGCCTTTCAGAATACCCTGTTATGGTGAGTTGATATGATGCCCAGAGCTCTGGAAATCCTCTCTACCGCCACATCCGTGATTTTTTCACATCCAGACAGATCAAGGTGGCGAAGATTTTGACAACAACCAAGTGAAGACCAACTGAAATCAGAAGAAACAAATGACTTATTTTTGCTCAGAAACAGGTGTTATGGATAAATATACAAAAAAAAGATTAAATAAGGGAGATACTTTATTAACTCACAGATTAGATAAAGAAGTCGATATTTATTACATCTTGAACAATTTTTAAAAACAGCAGACCAAACACATACGTGACAACAATTTCAAAAAGCAGTTTCTGCTGTGCATAATGCTGGTACCAAGAGCCAGGTAAGTTTAGAAAAACATATAGTTCACTTCTTTCAGCTTTTTGAGAAGTTAACTTATTGAATTAGTAAAATTCACAAAGAAAAGAAAAGTGAGGTGTAACATTCAGTTCAAAGTATTTTAATACTTGTATTTTTTCCTATTTGAGTTTCTCAAGCTTGCCTGTTTATCCATACTGAAGTATCAGTGTACTCAGACCCCATGTCCTCCTCTCAAAACTTTCCACTTACTTCAGAAAGAATAGCTGGACTCCTGAAGCATGCTTTGTGTATGGTATTAATTATTCCATACAGGTAATTAGTCTTAGATTGCTATGGAAACAGACCTTCACATTAATGAAAACTCACCCCTTCGGCCTTATATTTTTCAACTGAAACAGAAATTAGATCTGCAGTACTGTTGCTGCATTATTAACTATAAAAGTATATAGCTGATTTAACCTTTGTCTGTTTATAGTTAATGTTAACATTTTCCGTATATGATTATTTCCATTTACAGCAAACCAAATCCATTTTCCCAAATTACAGATTTTAAGATTGGAAATACAGATATAAGGAAGGGCCAAGAATTTAAGTTTCATGGGAGACTGACACGAAAAGATCAAGTTCTGAACCATGCAAATTCCATAAAGGTCTTTATTTCAGTTAAAGCTTCTACAAGCTACCATGCCAGTAACATTTTGTGTTGTTAGCGCACACAGCTTGAGAGCACTGTATAAATTGCTGCACATAAACGGCCACTGAGTTCCAGTATCACGTTAAGACCCATTTGTGCAGGCTCCACATTTATGCATCATCCACTGGTTTAATTGAAATTTCTGCAGAGTTCTGTAAAACTAACTCAGGAGTCTTACAGTAATACACCTAGGCCTGGAAACTCTTCCCACCATTTGATCAGCAACGTAAAGCAGTATTCCAATGCTATCAGCTGTATCGGAACAAAAACTACAGTAATTGAGTAACTCCCAAAATAAATCTATGAACAGTTTCCATTGTTAATATTAACACAAAATTAAATTGTTATGGATATCTATACTTTTGATAAATTTGTAGTAGTTAAGGACAGAAGGTTGTAAACAGCAAAGCATAACTTTGTAGTGGCCGTTTCATTCACGTGTTGCTCTGGTTTAGTCCTTTGTTCTGTGTGAACCCTTGACCGATTTATTTCGGTCTCATTGCTGGCAATGGAGTAAGGGACACGCTTGAATGTTTTCTCCCCTTTTGTTTTATTCTTAAAACAAGTTAACTATACCTTTTCAAATGCAGAGTCTGAAATATCAGTTTGAGTGAGATCCAAATATTCCAAAGTTGGGACAAAGCTCCAAGATCTGTCTAAACCTGGAAAATGAAGAATAATCAGCAAAGTCTAGCCAAGGTTGCAAACAATGTCAGAGACAACATATGAATTACATTTCTTTTAAGTTGCAACTTGTTTTCACAACCAGCGTGCTTTAAACTTGGGCACATCAGTTACTAATTCCAGGCTGCACAGCCGCAATTATTAAATGCTGGTTTTTCAAGTTACATACCATTTTGCTAGACACTGCAGAACTGTAGGCTAGTACTAATGTCTTCACTGAGGAGCCTACCATATGGGAGGACATTTTGAATTAAGCCATGAAGGAAACGTTTGTCATTTGTGCTATATTAATGGCAAGTGAATCTTCAGCTGCTTCTTCTGAAAATAAAAAACCAAAGAGGAAGACTTAATATTTTAAGTCAATTTGGAATCTACAGTGTCCGCTTACATCACTAAAGTTATCAGGAAACCAAGAAAGCCTAACAAAGCTTAGGTTTCAGAAAGTACCCTACATCAAAACTTTTGCTGTATTCTAGTTTCATACTTCAGCCCCATCTTTAAAATTTTGTCTTTGCAACAATCCTGAAGATTTTAACACCAACGGCAAGTAAAAATAGTTAAAGGACTTAACAGAAATTAACATTTAAGGACTCTGAGAACATTTACTACAGATTGTGTGCTATTCAAAGCAGTCTGGGCAGCTATTTCCACTGACTTGCTTAATAAATTGAAATATAATATCTAGGGGCATCACATCCCGTGATGTAAAACTTATGACAAGTTTTTACTTTAAATCTAGAATGCATTAGGATGCAGTATGATTCACCCAAACTTTCTAAAAGATAAAGTCTACCTTTACCTCCTTCCTAACTCCAGAAGTATCCCCATAACTCTTCTTTCACCTGTGCTCATGGTTGCCTATCTCCTAGATGAGCTATTTCAGCACACCAAAACCAGCTGCCTTTTTGTTGTTGTTTAAAGTCTCCCCTGGCTTCTTTATCCATCTGAGAGTCAGATGAGATGGAAATAGGGAAAAATGCACTCCTTTCAGGAACACTAAGTAGTTCCTAGACAAACTTCAAGTTCTTTTTTTAATGTATAAACCTATTTGGCTTAGAAAGCATTTAATCTAGATAAGAAAGTACATGTTGCTGTATCTGTCATTAGTTTCATGTACGTGGAATCAACTACAAAAAATCAGTAGTTGAAATCGATTTTATACAAGAGACTCCATTTTATGAGTTCATTATAGCTATGTAATCTGTAGAAAAAAAGAACTTCATCAAATCAGAATTTACTTACCAAGATTCATCTATGTCAGCATCTTCATCCCATTCCTGGAAAGCACGACTTTCATCTTTTCTATTTTTCACCCATTCCTCATCAGGTTCTGTCTCAGTATCTGCTGCAGGACCACTATACCAATCACCTACTCACCGAGAGAGAGAGATGAGCACAAACTTTTCTTATTAGAGCAGAAACAGCAATAACTTCTCAGTATACTGTGAAGTATCTAAAGATATGAAATAAAATAATAAATTTTGCATTCATCTCATCTAAGGTTGACCTGACTCTGGTCATAACTCATGTTTGGTTGATATTTTAAAGCTAGAGATTCCTGAACCTGAAACAACTGCAGTACCATTACACAGCTCGTTGCCTATTATGTTATTCCTGAGACATGCCTTCTGTCCTTATTTCCTTAGTAGGGACCAATGATTTTAAAATAACAGAAAATGGTTATGGAGTACCTGGACTGTGTAAGTGCTCAGGTTCTTTATGGTCGCTAAATTAACCACAAGCTTCTTGTTTAGCATTTGGTTTGAGGCATTTCTGTTTTCCTTCGGAAACCCACAACCATATAGTCAATCAGTATGTATTTTACTAGTCCATTTTTAGTCACTGCACATGACAACTCCAGGAGCACAAACCCCAAATCCCAGAAGGAGCCTACTTACAACAGCTGTACAACACAATTATAATCTATACGACTCCAATCAAGAGACAATCGTTTCCTAGAACATCTGGATGAACACAAGTATCAGGACAGCTCTTGTGTTTTAGCTGGAAGGGAATCCCATTCTCCCCAAAAGCTACTGCACAGGCACAAGTTATGGGTATGCTGTAGTGTTGGGCTCGGGATAAGCATGTCTGCTGCCTCCGTTAGTGTAGATATTCTTAAGGCAGGAAGAGCTTATCCCACTACCTCACTAGCGGGAATCCTATTATCCCACAAAAAGAGCAACCCCTGTTAAATAGTTTCTTATTCAAGCAACACAGACAAGTGACAATGAAATCCTAACTATTTGTCAACCAACTGAAGGAAAGGGCTTTGGTGACATTTCTCATCTACTTTATCCCACCTTCGTAATACACAGAAAGACTCAAAAACCCTCCCTGTATGAGAAAAAAGTTAGAAATTAAACCAATTCTGTAGATTTTTTATTTTTTTTTTTTAACACCCCCCCCCTCCCCTTGGCAGTAATTCCTATTTGAGAAGCTTCCACCCAGTTTAGAGCACTTCTCCACAAACGACTGCGTTAGTAAGTATAGACAGTACGTCATGGGAATGGCTTCCTGTTGTGCCAAAACCAGGTTCAGGAATAAGCCAATTTAAGCAGATGCCAATTATCTCTTTTGTGTGGCATGTAAGTATAAAGTTAACTAGGTTTCAGAAGAAAATTCAACGAATTTGAACTCTGAAACCTCCCCACATACCCACTCTGTCTGCTCCAGCTCTGGGACCAATCTATTATTGTAAGTTAGATTTATTCGGCCAAACAAAATTAATTCCAAACACAAAGTCATTTAACTCTTCTCTGCCCTGTACAGACTTTAGAAGCCATAAAGATACAAAGAGAAAAAAAGTTCTTAGCTTTTAGGTCAAGAATTTAAGTATAAACTAACTTTATTAAAATCTTAAAAGACATAAAATATTGCTTATTAAAAAACACAATCATCTCAACCACAGGCACAGCATCAATTGTGTAGCCTGCAATGCCATCCTCCAGTGATTGTTCAATATTCACACAAGTCTGGACAAATACAAATATTTGTATTTTAAGCTACAGATACGCTCCGATGACTCATAACTGGCCTTTACAGAATACAGAGTATTTTGTCTGTTTGAACAGGTGCTTTTGCAAAGGTTACGTTTCTCAATAGAAAATTTTAAAGAACACAAGTCTGAGGAACAGAAGCTGGAGCACACCACTTCTTAGTCCTTACTGCAGTACAAGGTAAGATATTTAAAGAACCAATAATAAAACTAACACATGCAGTTTCTTTGAAGTTTAATATAAAAAGCAAGAATAGGTCACAATGAGGTGCTACAATTCTGTTGTTCTGAGCTTCAACTCTGCAGTTTGGTGTGAGTCACAAGGCAAACCTCCCCAATGAAAGCATACTAGTCAGGAACTAACAAAAATGTATTTTATTTCACCTAGTAACACGATAATATGAATATATTACAGAAATAGTAACAGCAGCATTTAGAACTCAAAATCCCTACACTATAATTAAGATGTGGTACTAGTGAGCACACTTATTAACACAAGACAACAAACCTCAGTAAAACTAATAAACAGTTTGTATGTAAGAGCTATTCATGAGTAATGACCAACTCAGTGTTTAGTTTCTTCATACCTCCATCTTGCTGTTTTTGTTTTCTTTAATTGATGCTGCTTGTTGTTTGTGTTTTTTTGTGTTTTTTTTTTTTTTTAATTCATCCAAGTTTCAAGGCAGTTCCTGCCAAAAGCATACAACCCTTCCAACATGCACAGCTTTCAGGATCACTGTATGACACGACAGCTAATAAACATTATTTGCTGTTGATTCAAACTCTATAATTGACATGCTTTCAAAGAAAGAATTAAATTTAACTTACCTCTGGCCCAGCGAACAGGATAAAGATGTTTCCAAAGAGATCCAGTTTTAGCCAACTGTGACCATTCAGTGCTTACTTGACTACACTGACATAACTCTTGGGGGTTAAGGTAACTGAAAATGGTCACCATTACTTCAGGAGGAAGATTAGTAATATTTGTGGTGTGCCCTGTTACTTCAGTTTCTGAAATACAGAAAGTTTGTGTTAACTGAAGTAAATCCTCATATTTTTAAATAGTAATGGTGTAACTACATTCTGACTACATCAATGAAAAAATGTATTAGTATTTTAAACAATTGTTTGACAAAAGAAACAAAGAAAATGGGTGTTGTTTTGTCTTTAAAAAGCTTCCTCTGTAATATCACCTTCAAAAAAGCTTAGTTTTCTGTTTGCCATTTTCCAACTGGCTAGGTTTCCCCCCCCCCCAGCTCTGATCCCACAAGACTCCAAGAAAGCCCTAGACAAAAATAAACTGCTCCTACTCTACCACAGCAAGACAGCAAATACTGCTTTCATAACTGGAAAGCTTTAAAAATATGCCTTATGTCATACATGATATATATACCTGCTTTGCCAGATTCCCAATAAATAGTATCAGCACACCAAAGTCTACCAGCTGGGCCCACTCTCACTGAAAGCACTCAACCTCTTGACTGGGACACAGCAAGAAATCCATACTTAGCTGTTTGTAGCTGTCTTTTTTATTTCTAGCTTTAACTGGAAATATAAGCAATTAAGGTGACACTAAATATTAGGTCAGACACTAAAAATCAACTATTATAATCTATACTTTAATGGACAATAGTAGAAACCATCTCCAACAGCTCTCCTTTATTGCCACAGTACCTAAAGATCTGTAAACTGTAACGTATTTAGTGCTTTGGTTAGATGTGTTTTTTTGTTTCTTTCTTTTGCTGTTTTAGAGAATTTTCATGCTTTGTAGAGTCAAATTACTTGAGAAAAAATATTTCCAAAATGTTTTTAAGGAGTCCTTAGAAATAGCAGATTTCACAAATTAGTACGACACGAAGTATGTAAGACTTTACTGTGAGACACGGACCAGGTTTCTCTTCTTTGCAGAAAAGCTTCAAAGGTGACCATAACAAAAATAATTTGCCCTATCATAATCTGTTACTACTTCAAAAACCAAGATGTGTAACTACAATTTCAACTGATGAATCAATGTATTTATCTGGACACCTGGCAAGTTATTGCAGATAGACTACAGGGAATTTCACACAAATTCTGCTAGAACTGCACAAGACTACAGCTGTGATATTTTCTTCCTTTTCTAAGAAACAAACAAAAGATATACTCCCCTTCCCCTAAAGTCTAGAACACAGCTGTTGCAGAGTTAGAACTGTCCCAAAACTGCAATTTCAGCTAGACATAATAGCAAGCAAAGCCATAAAGCTACTTCTGTCCTGTTCAGTTGTTCAGACTCAAACAGTATCTTACACCATAAACAGCAATGTTTTCTGAAGGCTTGACCTGAAGGGTAGAAAACGACCAGTTCAGTAGTTCAAAAGTCAAGTTTCGTCAAAAAAATGGTTCCAGAACAGTTTTTCAAGTTTTTCTGATGAGAGCACCACACCTTATCAAAACCAAAGAGTAAGCTATTTGTCAGTCTCACCCCAGTATTACACTTGTGGTACATTAATCCTTCTTCCTTGGTACATTAACTCTTCTTCATTTGTTAAGAGTGAGAACAGTAAGCATGGAGGATGCAGGCTGTTTCAACAGTCAGAATACAAGCCTGAAGTGCACTTCAGTAGCATTTATTCTACGTTTCATCAGGAAAGGTAGAGTTAGATGAATGCAAATTAAATACCCACTTTCAGAATGCACGTTTCATCTGACCTACTCACACACTGTACAGATTCATACCCTTGCACTAACTCCACAAACACAGCTCCTTCCTTTCTGATTCCCCAGATTAACTGTAAATATTGTCAGTTGACTAACTATCCTGCGTTACTAAACCATCAATAGAAAAAGCTTACAAAACAGGCCTGAAAAACAACAATTAAAGGCAGAGTCTGCAAACAGAAAATGTAATTTTTATGGAAGTATGAAATTAAAATTTAAGTATCGTTTCTACCTGTTTATTGTATCAAGTATTATCACAGGAGGGAGGAAAGGGGAAGAAGTCTGAGAAAAGATAAACAGTATCAGATACAGTAAAGTTTGCCAAAAGCCTGTATGATATAGTAAGTCTTCAAGTTTCAAACTGCTTTGAAGAAATTTCTACTTTACAAAAATTATTTTAACTAAAGTACTGTACTGGTAGATATGCCACTGGTGTGGCTTTTAGGCAAAAACTGCTTTCACTTTAATTAAATGCTTCACCTTGATCTGCCTTCTCATCCACAGAATACTTAAAGACCTTCTGAAGCTCTTCAGCTTGATTCCACTTACTAAGACCTCTGAATTCTGCAGCCTCCTTTTGTGAGCAGTGTTGTGCAATTACTTTCTTCTTAATATCTTTCAGCTCTTCGTAAGTAAAGTATTCCATCAACATTGGCTGAAAAACCTAAAGCAAAAAAAAAAAGTGCAGTGCTGACACGGATCTACCAGGACAGAAATTTCCTGCTTCCATTCCTCCCCGAGCACAACATGGCGTACGTAGATGGTCCTGTCCTTAGGTTCATTTCAGTTTTAAGTTCTAACCCTGCGCTTGCCAATAGGTCACTGAAGAGCCTCAGGCATGCTGTTTACCTGTTTTCCCCAACAGAAAAGGAAGTGACTAAACTAAACAACTTATCAATGTACTCACACGGAAGGCAAAGTGGCAAGGCAGAAAAAACATGAGGGAAGATTTCTCTTAGACCTCGGAAGATTTGTTCTCTCCAGAAGATGCTTCCCAGTTTTCGGATACCCATAAATCATCAGACTGGCAGTACTAGTCTTTATGTTTCAAATATAGGTCAGAGGCTGTTTGGGAGTGTCAGTTTGAGTCATGAAGCACGGGTTTATAGGACTTCTTTTAAGTTTTGCTAGGCCATACGACATTTGCACTTTCTTTTAGACTTGCACTCTTGCACATTTAGAAGTTATGCAACACATCATAAGTTTAAGAGCAAACAATATTTTAAAGACTTTTTTAAAAGAAAAAGGGAGGATTTTTTTTTTTTTTTTTTAATATTTGTGCAGGTCTAGCAAGTCACAATAATGGTACCAAAGTTTACAGTAATGCATTCTATTTCTGTTACTTACTGTTCCCATAGTTTTACAACTTTCAGGCACCTTAATACTACATCTTCTGTTTTATAAATGGATTGTTTTATACTGTTAAACCATCTGTATGACAACGTCATGAGACAAGTCAAGCACAATACCATGCTTTATACTGACGCTGTTCTTCTACCTGAGCCCTACTGCGATATTCTGCATACTTCATGTAACTAAACCCTTGCTTAAAGGTTATTTGTAATAAAAACAATTGCACGTACACATATGTATGTAACACAAACCTTTAATTATCCCTCTAATTATATAATGTTAATCATTTCAACTTTTCAGCAGTATTTTAATCCACCACCACCAGTCAAAAGGTGGCAATCGCATACCATGTGTCAAGTAACTTCCTGTTAAGCAGCTATATCTGCTGTAAACAAATTCCAGCCCCAGTGGACTTGTTACCAACTTTCAAAAGGGCCATGATTTCACCATAAATTTTCAATATATTCACTGTTCTAGAACGTGTCACATACCATTTACAGAACAGAACAATGACACCACAGTCCTGAATGCAAATCGGCATAATAATTAAAACAGAATTGTGGAAAAAAAAAACCTCAATCTCTTAAGTCCTTTGTCTCTGCACAGTCATTTCAAACCACAAGGAAGATCAGCGTAGTATTTGAGGAGAACTACCTACCTCCTCTTCCTCTTTCATATGAGGAAGGAAATCCCTGGTAAAGGCTTCCAATCTCTCCTTCAGCTGTTTCGCATAGTTTAGCTGTTCGCATTCATTCTGAAAAGAAAGAAAAGATTTAACTGTTATCTAATCCTGTCCACCCGTCCAGGGGTTGAACTATTAGATAAACCGCTGTTTCAACATAAAGAGCATGTATGCAGTATGTTCTGTGATGCTGTTTGCTGTATTTAGTAGTAAGAATGTGTTAACTTTAAGTTTCTTGACAAGCTGACAGTCTGTATTGACCTGCTTCTAGACAGAACAAAGTATTACCTTCCTGCCAGATTCCAGTTTATTTTGTTATCAGATATGAATTAGCTTGTCTAATCACATTTTTACTTTAGAGCGAAGACCTGAAGCCTGCCAGTCTACAGTCTAACCCAAAGTTCAAAGTAGTTATAGACTAATCTAAATATTTGCATATTTTGCCCAAGAATCCTTCCAGGATATAGTAATTCCATTTCATCTTCTAACTGCATATATTTTACCTTAGTTACTCTACAATCAAGTTTCAAAATTATAATCACAAATTATAGTCCTATGTGTTTTCTATATAAAATATATGAATTTACTTTTGAAGTGGAAAGAACTTCAAAATAGAGACGTGACTTTAATATTAAATTTTTTCCAAACTCATCTATCAATTTGTTCTTTGCTTGTTCTTTGTGCCAGCAATAAGTTGGCTCTTTAGCCTGTCCCATAATTGCAACGTACAGAAGTTCCTCATAGTTCTTACAGTAAATGTTGCAAGTTTTTCTTTTCAAGCTTCTACAACATTAAGAAACCCTGTTATAGGAAAATCCTAAACTATCAGTTTAAATCAAACTAATCACAAAAAAAGAAGTTAAACAATTAACATATCTAAAGGAAGAAAATTATATCTATATTATAACATATCTAAAGGAAGAAAATTAACATATCTAAAGGAAGTTAGAAAAAGTCTTTTTTTCCATATAAGAAGTCAATATAAGCAACAGAATAACACTAACACCCTATTATAGAGGCTATAACACAAATCCAAATGTTCATTTTCTCTCTCCTTCACATTCCTTCATGTTCCAATTCATTACCGGAAACAAAACAAATTTTAAGGTTTGATATTCACAGGAAAAAATTATGTGCAAGATTCCAGTTCAAAAACCACTCTAGATATCAAATAAGCTGTTGTCTGATTACATTTTACTATTTTCCTTACTGAAAATACAGAACATCTATACATTTCTAAATGTCAAATTATTAATGGAGTCTACCATTCTTAGAGCTAAGGAAGGGGGAGTTGAACTGTGTACCCCAGAGAAATTATACGGCATAATCAAGATGAATTGCTCTCCAGCAGAATCCAACATGAAAAAGCCAGCTGGAGAAGGAACATGTGGAGTTACTCAAGGACTGGAACTCCAGCAGCATTACCGAGCAACAGATTACTGGAAGGAGTGCACTACTTGCTAACAGAATAAAACAATGCACTTTTTTTTTTTGCCTAGGTTCTGTAATGATCTCCACTTGTGACAACAATACAGTCCTATGTGCCCCCCAGAAAAAATACTCGGGCTTTCCTAACAAGATAATAAAAACTAGAGTTTCTAGTCAAACTGTTGCACCAATTAGCAGAGCAGTCATATTTGAAACTCTCACATTGTTGTCTCCAAAATATCTCCAGTTATGCAGTGATGGACTTCTCTATGTCACAAAATAGATCCCTGAGAAGAGTTTTTTACTAGAGATTTAGTAACTGCAGTGAATGGTAAAAGAATCTCAGACGGCGAGTGGAAAAATCAAGCAATAACAAGTGTTTCATTTCTTCCTAATTTATTTTTAGAGAAAATTAAAAAAGTTGAAGCAAACTAACATGCAAATCACAGCACGTTTTCCTTAGGACAAGTCCTTTTAGAGTCTGCTTACCTTTACATTCTTTAACCCTTTCTCAAACAGGCTAAGCATCTCAGAGAGTTTGTTGTCCGAGTGCACGTTGTACACTGTCCGGCTCCGTTGCTGAAGTAAGCCAATGATACACTCATTTTCAATCTGCTCATGCATTTTGAATTCCTTGAACGTGGCATAGAGGGACTGCAGAAGAGCCCGGAAGTCATTGTTGTTGGAGAAGTTGGTCTTGGACAGCTAAGAGAAAGAAAAGCTCATAAAAACCAACAAAGAAGAACATACCAAGGTCAAGTTAAACCACTAGAACAGGTATTACACCGTTATTCATTGCTCCCACTACTTTCAACATAAAAGCTGAAAACCTTCTGTTATAAAGAAAACTGGCAAAAATGAGATTTGAGTGTTCAGTTCAAGCAACTCACTTCAAAGATATCAAAAATGTGGGTAATTAATGCTCTTGAAGCTTCCAATCTTCAAGCACAGGAGATTAAGATCACATATCCAAGCACATATATAGGAACACACCGTTTTTATTTTAACAAAAAATTCCCCATAATTTAGCTAATTGTTGCAACAGAATATAATTCAAGACAACTTCTTCCAGACACAGGCAGAATTAATATTGGCACTTGAATAGGATAGATTAGCAAAGATTTCTAACATCCACGTATTAATATGACTTTGGGAATTATTTAGAGAATTTATAACTATTTTAACCTTTATGGCTGACTTGCCATTTGATTTTTATTTTTTAACAAGAACTGACAAAAGTTTCATGCAAACCCTCAAACTTATTTTTAAAAAAAACTTCCAAAAACTCATTATGCGCGGCTGTTTCACGTATAGGTTTCCTCCTACAGTTCATTAAAACAGTAAACCATCCACAGTCAATTCTTAACTCCCAAAGCAAGCTACCCAAACAGCTTTACTACCATGTTGTGCTTTGTGAATAAGGTTAAGTAAACTAAGGGATTTCATTGCGCAATTCTTTGATTTCCAACAGCAGCTATGTAACTGTATTTCCCACTACAGGCTCTGAAAAAAAAATGAAGCTATAAACTTCAGAAACATTACAAGGAACTAATTACAGATAATTGCAGAAGTTTCACAAGGCATAATGTATGCAATAATGTACACTTTGAGAAGAGTTTCTAATTGCCAAAAAGGAGATTACATTTGACCAGGCAAATGCTGAAGGCAACCCTCTCATTCCACATGGATACAGAGAGCTTAAGACAGCAGTTAAGTAGCAGGGTAACTTTTAAAGAGAAAGATTTTCCTCGAAAGAGCGATGTTATTATAGCATTAGTTTTAGAAGCCAGTAAAGTCAGAGCTGTATTGAAGGAACATAAACCAACCTTGGGAAACCCTGAAATAAACAGATTGTAGGAAGATTTCCTGGCAGAAATCAAGGCAACCTCCCCAGCCTGGCAGCTAACCAAAAGGTCCAGCCACTTCCCGAGGTCTGTGTGCAGGTGCTCGCTGATAAAGCTGTTATCAGCAGCCCTGGAGCTCACCTTACGTACGGCCCACAAGGAGGACTGAGTTTTAGCCAGCGTACACAAACGGCGTAAGCTGTTTGAAACGGTTTCCCATGGACTGAGAGCTGACAGATCAAGATAGCGCAAAGACCTAAGTTACCCGGTAACCCATTTTTACATACATACATGCAGACACGGTCATCATAAACAGCATTTTCAAACTGTGTTTTCCTTTGGTGAATGTTAAAAAAAATGGTATTTTTTCCATTCTTATGTCTTATTGTGTGTGGCTTCAAGAACCGCAGTCCACAGCGGTACACAAGAGCAAGCATTCTACAAGTAAAAATATTTAATTCAATTCAGAAAACAAGCCACTGAAACATTTCAGAAGTGTTTTGGTCACCAAAAAAAATCCCCAAACTAAGCTTTTGTTGGAAATGGGAAACAGACACATACTTTCATTTACTACCTGCATAGCTCAATGCTAACCATGAGCTGCGACTCCCCAAAATGCCAATCACTTAGAAAACAAACCGAACGAAGGCACTGCCCCGTCCTGACAGCGCAGCGTCCACCTCCGGGCAGCCACAGCAGGGGCAGGGAAAGCTGGACACCTGCCAGGGGCTTACACAACTCCCCGGCAGTCATGGCGTGCTCTACTGGCACACGAGCAAAGCGACTGCCATTAGGGAAACGCACTGACTTAGCCTCAGCTGAGAGCAGAAATAGGGTAAAATTAAATTTTTTTCAGTATCTTTCAGACCAGCTACCGACAGGTCAGGATCAACTTCTCTCCGTTCGTGACGCTGTGTCTGGATACACTCCTCACCTTCAGCCATTTGCCACTCCGACTTCAGCGATGGTGCAGCTTGCTTTCTGGTCTAGCATCTCTCTTCACCAAGGACTGTCTCAAAACTGTTCATTCAGCCCGTAAGGACGCACAATACCTGCAGTCAGTCCCAAGCACCCTTCTCCCCAATAATCTTACTCGTTCCCAAAGCTTAGCTGTTTGACATAAAAACTGAGACAAGACTGATGAAGTGTGCAGCAGGAGGGTTAGAGAGAAATGTATTTTGCTGGCGGGTACAGGAAAAAAAAAATCACAGATTTGGTTCTGATACGAAATAGTATTTTCTCTTACTCCTGACTCAAACCTTTTCAACACAAATACTTCTGTTGTACCTATTTACTGTCATCAGCAAACATGGAATAAGCGAAGAATCCACTTGTGCATTCAATTTAAGAGTTCCTATCGTAAGTGCCTTGTTAGAGGAGCCACTGGAACGTGAAATACCCGCATACTCTGCCCCTCTCTGCTACTGGGGCTTCCAGCAGATAGCCAAGAGATTAAGAACTATGGAGAGGATGTCGAAAGCTTAATGACTGTACTTGAATCAGCAACTGGTACATTAAAAAGGTCAGCTGAAGCTGAGAAAGCTGGCTTTTCAGAGGCCAGGTAGCCTAGCAACAAAGTCACTCGGTCAGATCTGCAATTTCATTACCGGGCCTGATGAAGTCTTAGGACGAGCACCAAGAGCATTAGCAGAGGGCAGCTGCTCCTCCCCAAGGCCCGCTTTTCGCCAGCTCTAGGCGAGGGAAAACCAGTGCAGAAGTTGTGCAGTGCAAGAAGGAAACTGCCTCCCCAGGCTCAGGTAGACAATCCTAAGAGAGTGGCAGGGTGGAGGACATGGGACTGTATTATATTTGCCGACTGGTTAAAAACACGAAGCACAGTACGTGTGAGATCCCTGAGCTGACTTGCACCACTAAACTGATTAGCACTGCTGCAGGTATTAGGGGTATCTGGGAGCTTGCTGTCCTTCTGAAGACACCACATTTAAACAAGTCCAGGTTTGTACGTCTTAGACTAAGCCAACAGCACGTCTGGTAAGGGGCTTGCAATACAAGCTAGCTCAGGAGCAGCATCACAGACACCAAAGAGAAACTCCTGGTGCCTCCCGAGGTCTTGTCCTGGAGCTCCAGGAGACAGCCACCAGCCGGAGCACCGGGCCAAGCAAGGTGCGGTGCCAGTCACTGCCACCTCTGGTACAGCTCAGGGACCTCTGATCTAAGTGCACGAGCGGCCAGCGGCTGTAAAAACTGAATGCAAACTTGATTTTTAATTTCAAGCTCTTAAAAAGAGATCTGTCAAGTTATCACCTCTGTTTCATGAATACGGTGGAAAATGCATCAGTAATTCAAGGGCAGCTGCAGTGCAGCAGTGAGGGGAAGCAGGAGGTTGCAGAACGGCCCGAATCTGTTCCATATCACAGCACAGCAAGGAGACAGACATACTAACTTAAGAGCGCTGTTCTCCTCTAAAGTTCTTTGTACCTAAATTGTCAACTTACGCCTTCACAGTATAAGATACTTAAAATGATGACAAATAAAAGAAGAAAATCAGAAATGCAGGCTTTCCAGCGATGCTAAAAAAGGATGTATATTAAGATTATGACAAAGTAGAACGTAAAGTTTTCTGCCATTGACTCAAGACCAGGTAACTCCATCCTCCCTTTGCAGGGAAAGACAGTAATGTTGAATTACACAATCACTTAATGGACCTAATTTTTTAAACCTCAAATTACTCAAAGAATCGCTACACAGGGAAGAGATCTCTGTACCTCACCATTTTAGGTGAGGGCCCGACTCCCTGTCCCACAGAGCCACTAACACACTCAGGGACAAAACGTACAGAGACACAGCAAACAAACACCCTTCCTTACTGTAAGCTGTCATCTCGCGTGAATAAATAAGCCACTCCAGTAACACCACTCCAATAAAACCACTCCAACTGCACAGTAACTAAGTCACTGAACAAAACACCGTATTTAGTTTCCTCCTGCAAGCATTTTACATATTTACCAATAAAGCTCACGAAGATGTCTTCCTATAAGAAGGAAATTCACATTTCTGGCAAGTGAGTTTACTGCGAGTTAGCTCAAACAGTTATTTCCTAATGTCTATGCCAAAAAATATGTTGAATAAGCAGAGGTTTGCTTCTTCCTTAAAAATATCCAAGCACACAATCAACAGGTAAGGGGGAAAGCAGCAAACAGGAACAAGTAAGAAGTATGCTGCTCTTAACAGACTAGCACCACGAGAAGCAAAGCCTATATTCTGTGCAAACTTTTCAGGTTATGAGTATCTTGCTATATTCCCAACTACAGGCTGGAAAATAAAAAACCTGAAGAAAGAACAGGAAAGGGCAAATTGCATTTCCACTCTGCCCAAAGGTTTTACACCTTTAAGGTAGAATTACTAAGAATAAAGCTAAAAGTTCACCAAACACTATTTCATACAAAGGCTTTTTCCCCATCAGTACCCAGAACTCCTCACAGCCTTTAAACCCTAAGAATTCACTCAGGAACAACAAGAAAATAACTTAAAGTTTTTTGTTTTGTTTTTGTTTGTTTTTTTCTTTTCTCATGCATCACCCACAAGTAACGTTTTCGATAGCTCATTACCGTATATTTTTTATTTCCATGTATAATCACTGTGCTTACGACTTATACAAGCAGCTGATTGGCACTGGAGTTGAAATACCAAAATTGTAAATATTCCTGATGATCAAAGCAGACCACATTCCTACCACTTGTTAAATCAGGTTTAAAAACTCACTAAATATACTAAAATATTTTTCATTGTTCAGCAGGCAGACCACTGATTTAAAAGCTGACATTTTTAAAACAGAAAGTACTGGGGGGACCGGAGAGGAAAGCAACACAGCATTACCAGGCAGCCACAAGTTTTCACTCACGCATTTTTAGGTATTACCATTTCACATACGCATTAGCACTAAAACTGAAAGGACAGAAACCGTGGACTCTGCAGAGATATTATCTCTGTTTTATGAGGAAGAAAATGAAGGGTCAAAGACCAGAACAAGGTGTGCCTGTATCAATACCAAGAGCACGTGCTTTCAGGTTACACTTCATCCACCGTAAATTAGGGAGTGGGATGGAGGAAGAAACACCCAGAAGCAGCAGCCCTGCCCCTGCTTCCAGCTGTACCTTCCTTCCTACCCTTTCCCTGGAATGTGCCCCAGCAATTACGCAGCTGCAGGACGAACCAGATCACTTCTACTGATGCACGAAGAAGCGCACGGTGCCTTTTCAGCAGGTTCCTCTCTCACCTGGTCAGGGCACTAGGCTGAGCGACAGCCTGCAGTGACATCCGGGTGCATCAACGTCTGTCTGAGACCACAAGGAGTTCAGTTCTTGAAACACAGCTAAACTGCTTCACAATCCAGCTTTTCAGATGTATAAAGCCTTAAATCAGACGACTCATACAGGTTTTGTTGTTGTTTTTTAAACTCTGGGTGCTTTCTTAGCTGTGGGTCTACCCAAATTAAGAGTAATTAGTAAGGCAGGACAGGACCTGCCCAGCCCATGGAGGGACTCGTGAAGAAATTTAAAACTTTCAAAAGCTCCTAACTTGTTTTCTGGGTAATCCTGTCCCCTATACAATCTCATCAATAGTTTTGTGGCTTAAGCAAAACAAAATCTTTGAAATAGCATTTGGGGGACCCACTGCATTAACACAAAGATTAAGGGTATTTTTAAGGGTAATTTTCCCCTCCAAGAGCACCGGCAACGGTGCAGGTAAAGTCTCGTACTCTGTATTTTGAAAGGCTGTGGTCAAGCTGATAAATGCCAAGCATGACAGAAGAGTGGACCTAAAAAATAAACTGAAATATTTTCATTTTTATTGAGGTCTTCCATCTCTCTCTCTCACGCTACAGACGCAATCAATTTCTGCCACTAAATACCTATAAGAAAGTTTTGGGTTCATGAAGGACTTCTCACAAAGACCTAAGTAACTGCGCAGCACTGCACCAGAATTTTCAATGAGGCAGCTGCTACGAGTGTCAGACCTCCTCAGGGACTCAAGCAGAGCACATGGCCAGGAAAGCAGAGCTAAGATCATCCGAGTCTTCTCCACCACGCGGTTTCCGCAAGAAGAACTCTACCAGGCATGAAGAGATCCAGGTATTCATCATGGTTGCAGAGATGAACCCAAAGAAACACCAAAGAAAAGTCTAGTGAAGATATGAAACACATGGGCCTCATATGAAAGTAGAATGAACACTTGCAGTGATGTTACTCAGTTGTGTAGCAGCATTTCTCATGCACTTTTAATATTCCTTACAAGATTTTTCCTTTTTTGTATTCTCTCACAGGTAGATTCCTCCTAAGCCACGGCCTTTTGTCCGTCTGTCTGGGAGCATCTGAAGTCCCAAGGGTGAAACAAAGCTAGCCTCAAGGCTCCCCTCCATGCCCTCGCTGCAGTAACTCAAGCCACAGGCACAGCAAAAATACCTCTGCTTCTCTGCACCGGCCTCACTGCAATTCCCTAACACAATCGAACATTGGCACTGAAAAAAAAAAAATCACTTTAGGCATGCACTGCAAAAACAAGGAGAGCCACCACTCTCTGAAGAATTACAGCTTACACTATATTTAATCAACTGAATCAGAAATTATAAAGCATACCCTCAGGTAAGCGCGTGCCACTTGTATGAATGCCAGTACACGCTAATTACAGTTTCTAGCTTTTTTAAGGCATCAGTTTGGGGTTTTCTGTGTGTTTTTTTTTTTTTTTGGTTAGGTGTTTTTTGTTTGTTTTGTTGTTTTTTTTTCTTTTTTTGATGCCACAGACTAGAAAAGGAATAAATTGTTGTTGCTTAAAACAGAGAAGGGCAGAGGTGAGTTGTTACTGCTCTCCACAGCAGGCTGGAACAAAGGACAAAAGATCAGAGCTACACATGAAGGTGTGAACAGAAAACTTTCTTTTACAATTTGAGGGCAAAAATAGGTGCTGAGCAATTACCCAGGGAAAAAACCTGCTGCTGTGTCTGGCATAAGAAAACATCTGGGGATAGCTTATGATAGCGAAAGAGAGAGATAAAGGAGAGAAGCATCCAAGAAGTAAGAAAAAACTTTTCACTAGAGAAATAATAGAGATAGAAGGGCTTGATGAAGCAGCAGGATCTAAAATAGGAGTAAAATTATGCAGGTCTGAAAAGACTCAAACTCCAAACGCAGATGTCCCTCATTTAAATCTCCTTTGGCACTTTACTTAAAATGCATTTGCTTTAAAAGCAGTTACTTAAAACATATTGTCATTTTCAGATTCATCTTCAAAACGTTCTTCTGCATGAAGAATGAGATCGAGGCTGTTATTTCCCAGTAGGCACAGCAAGAAGTTACCGAACTATTCAGCATCTAACAGACAAGACGGGAAAGAGGGCTGGGGGAGTCTGATAAAATAGTTCAAGGCACGGACAGCAAATTTTTCACACATCTCTGGACACCAACATGGAGGCTTAATTCCCTTCCACCTGCCTGCAAGGCCCAGCTAGCTGACCATTTGCAACTTATTAACCCTGACCATCCTAATTAGCCATTTACTTATTCTAAGTCTAGGTAAGAATGAAAGCAGGTTCCCAATGCATCACAATGTTAATTGGTAATAACTAAATATTACGAATATCTAAATCAACACACACTAATTGCCATTCATTTCCCACCGCTTCTTCAATGTACCCAAATCCCTTTTCAGTGTTTCAGAAAAAAACGAAAGCTTTACTAATTATTTTATTAGAAACAGACTTATCTTCATGGAACAGTCACTCTGTTCTTAGGGATATCAGGCAGAAAATACTTCTGGCTTTGAAATGGAAAGTCAAAATGGTAATTGTTTAATGTTTCAGTCCCCCTGCTGCCATAAAAAGCGCAGTCTTGTGTGGTCACCTAATTCCCCGATCAATGCTTTACAACATCAATTCAACTTAATCCAGGAGAGTTTTTCCCTCCCCAACTGGTTGATCTGTAACATTCTTACTGTAAGAACATCACAAATCTAACATTTAAAAACTATTCGTTCCCTTCAGCACAGCCCCAAACTTGCAAAGTAGAGAAATGACTGAAGCACAGCAGGAAGCTATTGAAACAGACAAAGGTGAAAGAAACTTGGGTTATCAAAAGGAACAATTATTAGGAAATGGAGAGAGGAACTGTTAGCTATGTGGACGTTTAGAAAAGAATCCTACAAAACCAACCAAGAACGTAACACCGCTGGTAACAGAATAGGATTTACAATATAAATAAGGAGGACTCATTCACAAGTAACAGAGGACACACCAAAAAAGAAAACAGCAGAAAGGTCAATGTAGACGGATTAAAAAAAAAAAAAAAATACTATCTATACACTTAAATGTACGATTTAACAGGAAAGGCAGAAAGATGACAACAGGAAAATTGTCATCTCAGCTTTAGTCTTCATAAGGAAGTTAAGACAATATTTATATTTACAGCAACTAACTTTTAAGAAACGGTCAGAAACGTAGGCTAGAAAACAAAAAGACCAGTTAAATCTTTATACGAGTTCAACGTATTGCAGTCAGCAGAACACGACAGAATTGACCCAAATTTTCCCGAAGAACTAGCCAAAGTAATTACTGAACCATTAGAAGTAACGGCTGAGATCTTCTGCAGAAAGGGGAGATCACAGAAGACCGAAGTCAGGCAAACCCAGGAAAAACCCCGGACGTGTTTGCTCCAACACCCAACGGTTGCACAACGCAGCGGAGCTGCTGGAGCAGACGTTTACTCCTGCAGGGGCTAGCCCTGCTCCCTCCTCCCACACCGCCAACCTGGCTCTGCAGCTCGTCTGACCTCTTAGCGAGCCAGTTTTACTGAACTGCCTTTCGCCTGGGTGAACTCGCTGCTCATCAAGCGGCCAGACGAGCAATAATTAACCCTTCCCGAAGCAGCCAGCCGTCACATCCATTTGCTCACAGTATTGAATCTTATTGAATCTCGCGCTAATTTTGTGAGGCAGTGAGAAAGATTGCAGAGCAAGTTACCCATCAGCGACACGGCATGACAGCGTTCAGGCCATGACTGTGCTTCCTTTTGCTAATACAGCCTGGTTTGCTGGGTAATTTAGCAGGTTCATCTCAGGAAAGCCTGAACATAACCCTCTGCTTAGAAAACACATTCTTCAGCTGCAAAACCACACGAGACAAGTTTGAAATCCCATCCAGCGATCCCAGGTGTCTCATCTGGGGTAGGCTCAGCCAAAATTTTATTCCAGTGTGCATCTAGACCGGTCGCTATTTCAGCAGCCCGGAACTTGAAGTAACAACCAGATTCTTTTTCAAAAAGGAATCTCATTTCCTTTTGCTATGATAACCAATCTTCTTAGGAGGAAGATGATACGTTACGCGTTACAGGCCATGATTTCTCTATTTTTCTCATCTTGTTTTGCTTTACAGTGTTTCAGCAAACTAACACAGCGTACAGGAAACCACACGCAGCTCAAGCACCTGGCAGCAGAGCTCTGAAAACAGCTACCGATGTTTACAGCTAAAGCAGGATGGCATTTTTAACACATAATCGGCAGCGATGTCTGCTGCCTCGTGACAGACAGGATACATTCGGCCGCAGCATGGAAAGGTGGAAAGCTGCTAAAAACACAATCTGCAAGTGGTGCGTCCACAAGGTCACAATGCAGCCACAGAAATGGTTTCTGCTGGACACCACCACGCTGATAACTACAAGCTGCCATGGATCTGACAGTCCTCAGATAGGCACAGGGAAGCCCGAAGTGAGTATGTGGCTATTAAACAAGACTGCAGAGCACCATATCCAACATGCATCAGCTCTCCTCAACACCAGCAGCGACTCGTTTTGCACAACAGATTTCAGGCAAAAGTAGACGTAATTAGGCTGAGGTTTCCCAGTAGCTCAAGCCAATCTGGCTGCCACGGTCCACCCTCTGCCTTGCGTTGGCTTCCGTGCTCATCTGACAAGCTCTTACTGGCAACACAACATCAGCAGAAAAATACCCCGCTTAAAAAAAAAAAAAAAGAAAAAACGTTTTCTGCCAGCTTAGAGCCTTTGTGAGTCATTAAGCGCCGACTGGGAGCAAGGAGGCACAGCCTCAGCAGCAGCCAGATAGCTTGCAGTGTCGCGGGCAGCAGCGAGGAGAGCTGACAAAAGCAACAAGTACACTGAGGTGCAGGCCGGCGGGACCCCCGCGTATGGTTGGGTGCCTCGGTTTGCTTAGTCCAGGAAGCAGGTAACTCAGACGGGGGACGTGGCTACGATTTGTAAATACCTTCCTGACAACGAAGGGCAGTTGACTAGAGATAGGCAAACGCTATCAGCTCTATTTGTAGCAAAGATGATGTCAGGCGTTATGAAAACCATTTTCACTGTAGGGACTGTACCACTAGCGCTCCTCTCCCTGTAGGGGCGTACTTCCCCAAGGACTTACCAGACCACGTGACAGACGCGAGAGCTTTGTGGGTTTCCTTACAAAACAGAATTTTGGTTATTCTTACTACGCAAGTCCCGGGCGCTGTGTTCAGTGCAGCTGAAATGCCATTTCGAACGCAGCAAAAGCAGGAAGAAATCATTGCTAGCAACAGTTAAGAGACAAGGATAACTTTTAAAGAGAGACATCAAACTTCCTAACATGTCTGATTCCCTGTCCTGCCTCACACCAAGTTCTAGAGGAACAAAATAAACTACAGCTCTCAGTCCTCACCTAATATTTAAGTACCTGCTTACTCTAGCCGCCAATAACCTTACAGCTGATGCCCTGAAAAGCACAAAAGCACCCATCTCACCCTCACTAACATTTGGGGGAATTTACTACAGGGAGGAACTAACCTGACAGCAACTCTGTAACACCACACAGGGCACATGAGGAACGGTAGGTCATATATAATTCCCAAAATTAAAGACCACTCAAGGGCAAACTAAATTTACAAAGCGCATGGCTTTACAGATTGTAATTGACACGTAAGCAGAACTAACGTCTCATCTAATTACATCATCTCAATCACACGAGGGAAGTCAACAGATCACAGATTTTTTTCTGATGCAAAGCTAGCGTTACTCAAATACAGAGGTCACAGGCACAGCCTTCAAGCTCTGAAACGGGGTTAAAGGATGCAAGATTGAACACTTCAAAAATATACACAGACACATAAATCCCCATGGCTACACTTCTTCAAAAGAAGAAGCAAGCAAGCAGACTCCTGTACATTAAAAAGAATTAGGAAGATGAGAGACTATGTTCATTGCAGGCTGGGTAGTCTTAATCAAATTTGCCAATACTTAAGAAAGCAAAAAATTCCTGCCCAGGTAGTTTTACTTTCAGCAAGTCACAGTAAATTTGATCAAAACTTTGTGGGAGGTTCAAAGTAACAGCCATGCCTCTCTAGGGATCAGAAATCCAGGAGCATCAGCGAATGACTACAGTCTCTGGTGCTTCAAGCAAACCCTGTTCAGCAACTGCGAACACCACACTCAATACTGCAGCAGGGGGCAAGGGAGAGAAGTCCCACGTGGTCGCTTCGTGTGAAGTCCCCTCTGTTAAGATATCACAAACTTCTGTGCAGCCACAGATTAAAAACCAACAAAACAACCCTGACCGCAAACACACTCAGAGTTAGCGACCGGAACAGGCCCGCAGCGGGGCCTGCCGAGCCCCGGGGCAGGACAGGGGGCACGGGGAAGGGAAAGGAGGACTCCCCTGTCCTGCCTGCAGCTGTAAGCTGCTGCACTGCCCCTCCTCTAACTTCTGCCTCCTTTCTAAGCGCCTGCTAGCCCACCTGAGCGTGCAAACAGCCACTTATGCTCACAGATGGGAGGCACTACTTCTTTTCTCGGGGTGCTGGCTCTGAAGTATTTGCCTGTAGCCCTTCATAGAATTGTTAGGGTTGGAAGAGACCTTCAAGATCACCTGGTCCAACCATCCCCCTACCACCGAAGTCACCACTAAACCATGTCCCCAAGCACCACGTCCAACCTTTCCTTGAACACCCCCAGGGACAGTGACTCCACCACCTCCCCAGGCAACCCATCCCAATGCCTGACTGCTCTTTCTGAGAAGAAATGTCTCCTCATTTCCAGCCTGAACCTCCCCTGGCGCAACTTGAGGCCGTTCCCTCTAGTCCTATCACCGGGTACCTGAGAGAAGGGCCCGACCCCCAGCTCCCCACACCTTCCCTGCAGGTAGCTGTAGGGCGCAGTAAGGTCTCCCCTGAGCCTCCTCCTCCCCAGACCAAACACCCCAGCTCCTCACAGCAGCCAACTTCGCCTTACAGGAACGCCCCAGCCTGCGCTACTGAGCACGAAGCGCATAAAAAGCGACAAATCCGGGGTTAAAACTCTTCTCACCCCAAACCTCCACCAACACCCCCCGGCCCTCCCCGGGGCACCCGGAGCCGCTGAGGGCGCGCACGCACCCCCCGTGACGGGGCGGGGAGGGGAGGGGCGGGGCGGGGAGGGGGTCCCGGGGCCGGGGGCACTGAGGGGAGGGGGCGCGCTGACAGCTGCGCACTCTCCAAAAACCCTCCGGGGAACGGGGCAGAGGCCGGCCCCGCCCGCCCGCCGCCGTTACCTTGTCGCAGTAGAGGCCGACGAGCTGCTTCATCCGCCAGTGCGGCGCCGAGAAGACGTCCACCTCCTCGGGGAAGGAGCCATGTTCTCCCCATAGAGCCCCCGCCGGCACCGGCGGCGCTAACGGCGGCGGCGGCGGCGACACCCCCCCCCCCAACGCGCATGCGCGGGGAGTGGGGGGGGTGTCGGCCGCCGCCGCCGCCGTTAGCGCCGCCGGTGCCGGCGGGGCTCTATGGGGAGAACATGGCTCCCTTCCCCGAGGAGGTGGACGTCTTCTCGGCGCCGCACTGGCGGATGAAGCAGCTCGTCGGCCTCTACTGCGACAAGGTAACGGCGGCGGGCGGGCGGGGCCGGCCTCTGCCCCGTTCCCCGGAGGGGTTTTGGAGAGTGCGCAGCTGTCAGCGCGCCCCCTCCCCTCAGCGCCCCCGGCCCCGGGACCCCCCTCCCCGCCCCGCCCCTCCCTTCCCGCCCCGTCACGGGGGGTGCGTGCGCGCCCTCAGCGGCTCCGGGTGCCCGGGGAGGGCGGGGGGTGGTTGGTGGAGGTTTGGGGTGAAAGAGTTTTACCCCGGATTTGTCGCTTTTTATGCGTTTCGTGCTCAGTAGCGCAGGCTGGGGCGTTCTGTAAGGCGAAGTTGGCTGCTGTGAGGAGCTGGGGGTGTTTGGTCTGGGGAGGAGGAGGCTCAGGGGAGACCTTACTGCGCCCTACAGCTACCTGCAGGGAAGGTGTGGGGAGCTGGGGGTCGGCCCTTCTCTCAGGTACCCGGTGATAGGACTAGAGGGAACGGCCTCAAGTTGCGCCAGGGGAGGTTCAGGCTGGAAATGAGGAGACATTTCTTCTCAGAAAGAGCAGTCAGGCATTGGGATGGGTTGCCTGGGGAGGTGGTGGAGACACTGTCCCTGGGGGTGTTCAAGGAAAGGTTGGACGTGGTGCTTGGGGACATGGTTTAGTGGTGACTTCGGTGGGGGGGATGGTTGGACCAGGTGATCTTGAAGGTCTCTTCCAACCCTAACAATTCTGAAGGGCTACAGGCAAATACTTCAGAGCCAGCACCCGAGAAAAGAAGTAGTGCCTCCCATCTGTGAGCATAAGTGGCTGTTTGCACCTCAGTGGGTAGCAGGCGCTTAGAAAGGAGGCAGAAGTTAGAGGAGGGGCAGTGCAGCAGCTTACAGCTGCAGGCAGGACAGGGGAGTCCTCCTGTCCCTTCCCCGTGCCCCCCTGTCCTGCCCCGGGGCTCGGCAGGCCCGCTGCGGGCCTGTTCCGGTCGCTAACTCTGAGTGTGTTTGCGGTCAGGGTGTTTTGTTGGTTTTAATCTGTGGCTGCACAGAAGTTTGTGATATCTTAACAGAGGGGACTTCACACGAAGCGACCACGTGGGACTTCTCTCCCCTTGCCCCCTGCTGCAGTATTGAGTGTGGTGTTCGCAGTTGCTGAACAGGGTTTGCTTGAAGCACCAGAGACTGTAGTCATTCGCTGATGCTCCTGGATTTCTGATCCCTAGAGAGGCACGGCTGTTACTTTGAACTCCCACAAAGTTTTGATCAATTTACTGTGACTTGCTGAAAGTAAAACTACCTGGGCAGGAATTTTTGCTTTCTTAAGTATTGGCAAATTTGATTAAAACTACCCGGCCTGCAATGAACATAGTCTCTCATCTTCCTAATTCTTTTTAATGTACAGGAGTCTGCTGCTTGCTTCTTCTTTTGAAGAAGTGTAGCCATGGGGATTTATGTGTCTGTGTATATTTTTGAAGTGTTCAATCTTGCATCCTTTAACCCCGTTTCAGAGCTTGAAGGCTGTGCCTGTGACCTCTGTATTTGAGTAACGCTAGCTTTGCATCAGAAAAAAATCTGTGATCTGTTTGACTTCCCTCGTGTGATTGAGATGATGTAATTAGATGAGACGTTAGTTCTGCTTACGTGTCAATTACAATCTGTAAAGCCATGCGCTTTGTAAATTTAGTTTGCCCTTGAGTGGTCTTTAATTTTGGGAATTATATATGACCTACCGTTCCTCATGTGCCCTGTGTGGTGTTACAGAGTTGCTGTCAGGTTAGTTCCTCCCTGTAGTAAATTCCCCCAAATGTTAGTGAGGGTGAGATGGGTGCTTTTGTGCTTTTCAGGGCATCAGCTGTAAGGTTATTGGCGGCTAGAGTAAGCAGGTACTTAAATATTAGGTGAGGACTGAGAGCTGTAGTTTATTTTGTTCCTCTAGAACTTGGTGTGAGGCAGGACAGGGAATCAGACATGTTAGGAAGTTTGATGTCTCTCTTTAAAAGTTATCCTTGTCTCTTAACTGTTGCTAGCAATGATTTCTTCCTGCTTTTGCTGCGTTCGTAAATGGCATTTCAGCTGCACTGAACACAGCGCCCGGGACTTGCGTAGTAAGAATAACCAAAATTCTGTTTTGTAAGGAAACCCACAAAGCTCTCGCGTCTGTCACGTGGTCTGGTAAGTCCTTGGGGAAGTACGCCCCTACAGGGAGAGGAGCGCTAGGGTAACAGTCCCTACAGTGAAAATGGTTTTCATAACGCCTGACATCATCTTTGCTACAAATAGAGCTGATAGCGTTTGCCTATCTCTAGTCAACTGCCCTTCGTTGTCAGGAAGGTATTTACAAATCGTAGCCACGTCCCCCGTCTGAGTTACCTGCTTCCTGGACTAAGCAAACCGAGGCACCCAACCATACGCGGGGGTCCCGCCGGCTGCACCTCAGTGTACTTGTTGCTTTTGTCAGCTCTCCTCGCTGCTGCCCGCGACACTGCAAGCTATCTGGCTGCTGCTGAGGCTGTGCCTCCCTTGCTCCCATCGGCGCTTAATGACTCACAAAGGCTCTAAGCTGGCAGAAAACGTTTTTTCTTTTTTTTTTTTTTTTAAGCGGGGTAATTTTTCTGCTGATGTTGTGTTGCCAGTAAGAGCTTGTCAGATGAGCACGGAAGCCAACGCAAGGCAGAGGGTGGGACCGTGGCAGCCAGATTGGCTTGAGCTACTGGGAAACCTCAGCCTAATTACGTCTACTTTTGCCTGAAATCTGTTGTGCAAAACGAGTCGCTGCTGGTGTTGAGGAGAGCTGATGCATGTTGGATATGGTGCTCTGCAGTCTTGTTTAATAGACCACATACTCACGTCGGGGCTTCCCTGTGCACTATCTGAGGACTGTCAGATCCATGGCAGCTTGTAGTTATCAGCGTGGTGGTGGTCCCAGCAGAAACCATTTCTGTGGCTGCATTGTGACCTTGTGGGACGCACCACTTGCAGATCGTGTTTTTAGCAGCTTTCCACCTTTCCATGCTGTGGCCGAACGTATCCTGTCTGTCACGAGGCAGCAGACATCGCTGCCGATTATGTGTAAAAAATGCCATCCTGCTTTAGCTGTAAACATCGGTAGCTGTTTTCAGAGCTCTGACTGCCAGGTGCTTGAGCTGCCGTGTGGTTTCCTGTACGCTGTGTTAGTTTGCTGAAACACTGTAAAGCAAAACAAGATGAGAAAATAGAGAAATCATGGCCTGTAACGCGTAACGTATCATCTTCCTCCTAAGGAGATTGGTTATCATAGCAAAAGGAAGTGAGATTCCTTTTTGAAAAAGAATCTGGTTGTTACTTCAAGTTCCGGGCTGCTGAAATAGCGACCGGTCTAGATGCACACCTGGAATAAAATTTTGGCTGAGCTACCCCAGATGAGACACCTGGGATCGCTGATGGGATTTCAAACTGGTCTCGTGGTGGTTTTGCAGCTGAAGAATGTGTTTTCTAAGCAGAGGGTTATGTTCAGGCTTTCCTGAGATGAACCTGCTAAATTACCCAGCAAACCCAGGCTGTATTAGCAAAAGGAAGCACAGTCATGGCCTGAAACGCTGTCATGCCGTGTCGCTGATGGTGTAACTTGCTCTGCAATCTTTCTCACTGCCTCACAAAATTAGCGCGAGATTCAATAAGATTCAATACTGTGAGCAAATGGATGTGACGGCTGGCTGCTTCGGGAAGGGTTATTATTGCTCGTCTGGCCGCTTGATGGCAGCGAGTTCACCCAGGCGAAAGGCAGTTCAGTTAAAACTGGCTCGCTAAGAGGTCAGACGAGCTGCAGAGCCAGGTTGGCGGTGTGGGAGGAGGGAGCAGGAGCTAGCCCCTGCAGGAGTAACGTCTGCTCCAGCAGCTCCGCTGCGTTGTGCAACCGTTGGGTGTTTGGAGCAACACGTCCGGGTTTTTCCTGGGTTTGCCTGACTTCGTCTTCTGTGATCTCCCCTTTCTGCAGAGATCTCAGCCGTTACTTCTAATGGTTCAGTAATTACTTTGGCTAGTTTCTTCGGGAAAATTTGGGTCAATTCTGTCGTGGTTCTGCTGACTGGAATCGATTGAACTCGTATAAAGATTTACTGGTCTTTTTGTTTTCTAGCCTACGTTTCTGACCATTTCTTAAAGTTAGTTGCGTAAATATAAATATTGTCTTAACTTCCTTATGAAGACTAAAGCTGAGATGACAATTTTCCTGTTGTCATCTTTCTTGCCTTTCCTGTTAAATCGTACATTTTAAGTGTATAGATAGTATTTTTTTTTTTTTTAAATCCGTCTACATTGACCTTTCTGCTGTTTTCTTTTTGGTGTGTCCTCTGTTACTTGTGAATGAGTCCTCCTTATTTATATTGTAAATCCTATTCTGTTACCAGCGGTGTACGTTCTTGGTTGGTTTTGTAGGATTCTTTCTAAACGTCCACATAGCTAACAGTTCCTCTCTCCATTTCCTAATATTGTTCCTTTTGATAACTCAAGTTTCTTTCACCTTTGTCTGTTTCAATAGCTTCCTGCTGTGCTTCAGTCATTTCTCTACTTTGCAAGTTTGGGGCTGTGCTGAGGAACGAATAGTTTTTAAAATGTTAGATTTGTGATGTTCTTACAGTAAGAATGTTACAGATCAACCAGTTGGGGAGGGAAAAACTCTCCTGGATTAAGTTGAATTGATGTTGTAAAGCATTGATCGGGGAATTAGGTGACCACACAAGACTGCGCTTTTTATGGCAGCAGGGGGGACTGAAACATTAAACAATTACCATTTTGACTTTCCATTTCAAAGCCAGAAGTATTTTCTGCCTGATATCCCTAAGACAGAGTGACTGTTCCATGAAGATAAGTCCTGTTTCTAATAAAATAATTAGTAAAGCTTTCGTTTTTTTCTGAAACACTGAAAAGGGATTTGGGTACATTGAAGAAGCGGTGGGAAATGAATGGCAATTAGTGTGTGTTGATTTAGATATTCGTAATATTTAGTTATTACCAATTAACATTGTGATGCATTGGGAACCTGCTTTCATTCTTACCTAGATTTAGAATAAGTAAATGGCTAATTAGGATGGTCAGGGTTAATAAGTTGCAAATGGTCAGCTAGCTGGGCCTTGCAGGCAGGTGGAAGGGAATTAAGCCTCCATGTTGGTGTCCAGAGATGTGTGAAAAAATTTGCTGTCCGTGCCTTGAACTATTTTATCAGACTCCCCCAGCCCTCTTTCCGTCTTGTCTGTTAGATGCTGAATAGTTCGGTAACTTCTTGCTGTGCCTACTGGGAAATAACAGCCTCGATCTCATTCTTCATGCAGAAGAACGTTTTGAAGATGAATCTGAAAATGACAATATGTTTTAAGTAACTGCTTTTAAAGCAAATGCATTTTAAGTAAAGTGCCAAAGGAGATTTAAATGAGGGACATCTGCGTTTGGAGTTTGAGTCTTTTCAGACCTGCATAATTTTACTCCTATTTTAGATCCTGCTGCTTCATCAAGCCCTTCTATCTCTATTATTTCTCTAGTGAAAAGTTTTTTTCTTACTTCTTGGATGCTTCTCTCCTTTATCTCTCTCTTTCGCTATCATAAGCTATCCCCAGATGTTTTCTTATGCCAGACACAGCAGCAGGTTTTTTCCCTGGGTAATTGCTCAGCACCTATTTTTGCCCTCAAATTGTAAAAGAAAGTTTTCTGTTCACCCTTCATGTGTAGCTCTGATCTTTTGTCCTTTGTTCCAGCCTGCTGTGGAGAGCAGTAACAACTCACCTCTGCCCTTCTCTGTTTTAAGCAACAACAATTTATTCCTTTTCTAGTCTGTGGCATCAAAAAAAGAAAAAAAAAACAACAAAACAAACAAAAAACACCTAACCAAAAAAAAAAAAAAACACACAGAAAACCCCAAACTGATGCCTTAAAAAAGCTAGAAACTGTAATTAGCGTGTACTGGCATTCATACAAGTGGCACGCGCTTACCTGAGGGTATGCTTTATAATTTCTGATTCAGTTGATTAAATATAGTGTAAGCTGTAATTCTTCAGAGAGTGGTGGCTCTCCTTGTTTTTGCAGTGCATGCCTAAAGTGATTTTTTTTTTTTTTCAGTGCCAATGTTCGATTGTGTTAGGGAATTGCAGTGAGGCCGGTGCAGAGAAGCAGAGGTATTTTTGCTGTGCCTGTGGCTTGAGTTACTGCAGCGAGGGCATGGAGGGGAGCCTTGAGGCTAGCTTTGTTTCACCCTTGGGACTTCAGATGCTCCCAGACAGACGGACAAAAGGCCGTGGCTTAGGAGGAATCTACCTGTGAGAGAATACAAAAAAGGAAAAATCTTGTAAGGAATATTAAAAGTGCATGAGAAATGCTGCTACACAACTGAGTAACATCACTGCAAGTGTTCATTCTACTTTCATATGAGGCCCATGTGTTTCATATCTTCACTAGACTTTTCTTTGGTGTTTCTTTGGGTTCATCTCTGCAAACCATGATGAATACCTGGATCTCTTCATGCCTGGTAGAGTTCTTCTCGCGGAAACCGCGTGGTGGAGAAGACTCGGATGATCTTAGCTCTGCTTTCCTGGCCATGTGCTCTGCTTGAGTCCCTGAGGAGGTCTGACACTCGTAGCAGCTGCCTCATTGAAATTCTGGTGCAGTGCTGCGCAGTTACTTAGGTCTTTGTGAGAAGTCCTTCATGAACCCAAAACTTTCTTATAGGTATTTAGTGGCAGAAATTGATTGCGTCTGTAGCGTGAGAGAGAGAGATGGAAGACCTCAATAAAAATGAAAATATTTCAGTTTATTTTTTAGGTCCACTCTTCTGTCATGCTTGGCATTTATCAGCTTGACCACAGCCTTTCAAAATACAGAGTACGAGACTTTACCTGCACCGTTGCCGGTGCTCTTGGAGGGGAAAATTACCCTTAAAAATACCCTTAATCTTTGTGTTAATGCAGTGGGTCCCCCAAATGCTATTTCAAGATTTTGTTTTGCTTAAGCCACAAAACTATTGATGAGATTGTATAGAGGACAGGATTACCCAGAAAACAAGTTAGGAGCTTTTGAAAGTTTTAAATTTCTTTCACGAGTCCCTCCATGGGCTGGGCAGGTCCTGTCCTGCCTTACTAATTACTCTTAATTTGGGTAGACCCACAGCTAAGAAAGCACCCGGAGTTTAAAAAACAACAACAAAACCTGTATGAGTCGTCTGATTTAAGGCTTTATACATCTGAAAAGCTGGATTGTGAAGCAGTTTAGCTGTGTTCAAGAACTGAACTCCTTGTGGTCTCAGACAGACGTTGATGCACCCGGATGTCACTGCAGGCTGTCGCTCAGCCTAGTGCCCTGACCAGGTGAGAGAGGAACCTGCTGAAAAGGCACCGTGCGCTTCTTCGTGCATCAGTAGAAGTGATCTGGTTCGTCCTGCAGCTGCGTAATTGCTGGGGCACATTCCAGGGAAAGGTAGGAAGGAAGGTACAGCTGGAAGCAGGGGCAGGGCTGCTGCTTCTGGGTGTTTCTTCCTCCATCCCACTCCCTAATTTACGGTGGATGAAGTGTAACCTGAAGCACGTGCTCTTGGTATTGATACAGGCACACCTTGTTCTGGTCTTTGACCCTTCATTTTCTTCCTCATAAAACAGAGATAATATCTCTGCAGAGTCCACGGTTTCTGTCCTTTCAGTTTTAGTGCTAATGCGTATGTGAAATGGTAATACCTAAAAATGCGTGAGTGAAAACTTGTGGCTGCCTGGTAATGCTGTGTTGCTTTCCTCTCCGGTCCCCCCAGTACTTTTCTGTTTTAAAAATGTCAGCTTTTAAATCAGTGGTCTGCCTGCTG
>NW_026109737.1:0-30000 GCF_013377495.2 Cygnus atratus
CAAGAGCACCGGGGCCTCGGTGGAGCCCCGGAGAAAGGCACCGGCTACAGGGAAGAGCCCCCCCAGGCCCTCCCGGCGGCCCCCACCCGGCCCCCCTTCGCCCCTCGGGGACCGGCTGCCCGCGCCCCCCGGGGCCGGTTTCGCTTTCACCCGGGCCAGTGTAAACAGGAGCCGGATGGGAGCCGCCGAGCCGGAGGAGGCCCCGCGGGGAGCCCTGGGCGCTGCTGGGGCCCTCGGCTGGGGACGTCATTAGGGCCGCTAATGGGGGCCTGGCACAAAGCCGCTTTCCAGCTGCCGGGAGCGCTCCCCCCGGGGCTCGGGGCCTCCCCCGGGGCAGCCCCGGTCTCGCAACAGCCTGCAACGCTTGCACCAGCTGGGGGGGGGGGGGGGGAAGCCCCATGCGCCCCCCCCCCCCACCTCCAGCAGAGAGCAGGGCGGCCACGCAGCGGCTCGCGGCTCCTCCGGCGCCGGGGAGAGCATCGGGGCGGGGGGGGGGGGGTTGCAGAGAGCAGGGTGGTTTTTTTTTGGGGGGGGGGGGGGGGGGGGGTGGGCAGGACCCAGCCTAAAACCCAGCTCCCTTCTTCCAGCCTGCACCTCTGCGAAGCTGCCGGTGAGTCTGCTCCCAGCTGGCACCATGAACGTCTTCGAGCGCAACATCAATCTTGACGCCCTCTTCAAGTTCTCCCACATGTGAGTAGCGCGCCGGCTGGGGGGGGGGGGCGGGGGGGGGCCACACAAATCGTCCCGTCCCCCCTGAACCAGCCTCACCCCCCCGACCCCCCCCCTCGTCCGCAGCTCGGCCTCCACCCAGGAGCACCTGAAGAGGGTCTACGCCAGCTTCGCCCTCTGCATGCTGGTGGCCGCCGTGGGGGCCTACATCAACGTGGTGACCCACCTCTTCCAGGTGAGGGGGGGGTGGGGGGGGGGCGCTGGGGCGGGGGGCAGCCCCTAGGGGTGACGCGAGCCCCCCCCCCCACCCCCGGTGTCCGTCTCGCCCCGCAGTTCAGCCTGCTGACCGGCCTGGGCTCCCTGGGGCTGATGATGTGGCTGACGGCCACCCCCCACAGCAGGGAGACGGAGCAGAAGCGCCTGGGGATGCTGGCCGGCTTCGCCTTCCTGACGGGTACGTGCCCCCAGCCCCCCCAAATCTGAGGAGCTGCGGGGGGGGGGGGACAACACACAAGAGGATTGGGTGGCCCCAAAATGGCCCTGCTGCCTCTCCCTGTGGTCGGAAACCAGAGTTGGGGGGGGGGGGGGGTGAGGAGAGACCCCGACCGGTAACGCCCTGCTCTGTCCTTCCAGGCATCAACCTGGGGCCCCTCCTGCAAATGTGCATCGCCATCAACCCCGGGTAGGCGCAGCCCCCCCCCGCCACTGAACCCCCCACCCCCACCCCCCCCCCCCCCCGCTGTCCCGAGGGCCCTGCTCACCCCCCCCGCCCCGGTCTCTCTCCCCTAGCATCATCCCCACCGCCTTCCTGGGCACCGCCACCGTCTTCGCCTGCTTCTCGCTCAGCGCCCTCTACGCCCGGCGCCGCAGCTTCCTCTACCTGGGAGGTGAGGGGGGGGGGGGGATGGGAGGCCCATATGGGGCTGGGGGTGGCCCCCCCCCCCCCCCCACGGGGCCGGGGCCTCACTCGCTGCCCGCTCTCGGCAGGTTTCCTGCTCTCCGGCCTCACCCTCATGCTCCTCTCCTCCGTGGTGAACGCGTTCGTGGGCTCCACCTGGCTCTTCACGGTGAGCGCGGCCTTGCGCCGTCCTTCCCCGGCCCGGAGGCAGCTCCAGAAACCCCCCCGCCCCCCCGCCAAGAGCACAGACGCGGCCCCCCCCCCCCCAGGACAGGGTCCCACCGGGAAGCTCCCCGTCTCACACAGCCTTTCTCCCTCCCAACCAGGCCAACCTCTACCTGGGGCTGATGCTGATGTGTGGCTTCGTGCTCTTCGACACGCAGCTCATCATCGAGAAGGCGGAGAGCGGCGACAAGGATTACATCTGGTGGGCGCCGCGGCCGGGCTTCGGGAGGGAGGGGGTGGGATGGGATGGGATGGGCCAGCCCCCCCCCCCCCCCCCTCAAACGCCCCGCTCCGTCCCCACAGGCACTGCGTGGATCTCTTCCTCGACTTCGTCAACATCTTCCGCGAGCTCCTGATGATCCTGGGCATGACCGAGGTGGGTGCTGCCGCTCCCCGGGCCCCTCCGGGGGCTGGGGGGGGGGGAGTGGGGGGGGGGGACGCGGGGCTGAGCTGGATGGGGCAGCACAGGGGGGGACGGGGCCGCAGCCCCAGCAGTGACAGCGCCAGCAGTGACCGGCTGCCTCTCCCCTCGCAGAACAAGAAGAAGGAGAAGAAGTGAAGCCGCTCCACGTGGAGGTGGAGCCGTCCCCGCCCCGCTCCCCCTTCCCGTCCCCGTCCCCGTCCCTCCTCCGATTCATTAAAGGGGTTTGTGCTTGCTGCCGATGAAAAGCAGCCCAGAAGCTTTCGCACCTCGTGGGGTTTTTTTTTTCGGTTTCTCTCCTCTCGTTTAGCTTTTCCTTTGACTACAAACCAGCTGATTTTTTTTTTGCAGCTCCTGCTGGAGTTTGGCTCCCCCCCCCACAGCCCCGGGATGGCGGCCAGCAGCTGCTGGCTCCGCAGCCCGGGGTCCGTCAGGGTTATCCCAGAGCCGGGAGCTTTCGTTAGGGGTTTCTCCCACTCCCCGACCCCGCAGGCACCACATCCCTGCCAAGCCCTCGTGCACAGACCCGGGGCGTTAGCCCCTGCCCCAAAAGGTGGCCGCGGGCCCCCTCCCCATGACAGTGCGGGGTGGGGGGGGGGGCAGAGGGACACCCCCCCCCCCCAGCTGCCCCGCGGGGCTGGGCACCTGAAGCCAAACCCCCTCCTCGCTGCCTGCCGGGCCGGAGGAGCCTCTCCTTCAGCACCAGTGCCAAGAAATACAACGGAAAAGAACTCAGCCGCCAGCCGCCCAGCAGCTCTGCCCCAGCGCTGACTGTAATCCCCCCCCCCCACACCCCCACCCCCCCCACACCCCCACACCCCCCCCCCGACCTCCCTGCCCGCGCGCAGCCCCGCTGCCGCGCGCGCTCGGACTGTGAAGACGAAGGTGTTTCGATTCAGAGCTCTATTAAAAAAAAAAATAATAATAATAATAATAAAAACAAAATAAAAATCGCCGCAGTCTTACTTTGTACACCGGGATGAAGGCAATAAAAGGCTCAGGCTTGAACCTCGCTGCCGTGTGTGGCCGGACTCTGCCTGCGGCGGGCAGGAGGGGGCCCGGGGGGGGGGGGCACCGTGAGCTTGGGGGGGGCCCAAGGCTGAGAGACGACAGCGGCTTCAGGAGACTATATATAAATAAACCGGGGGGGGGGGGGCGGGGGGGGGCGGCTTTATTGAGTTAAAAACCCGGCAGCGGGGGCTGTACACTGCAAGAGCACCATCAGAGAGAGCTGGGCAGGGGCACGGGGCCCGGGCGCGCAGCCTGGGGGGGGGGGCGGGGGGGTGACACGGGGCCCTGGGACAACCCCCCCCGGGGGGTGGGGGGGCAGCACCCCCAGGTTGGGCCCCGCTTTCCCTCCCCTGCTGCCCCCCACTTGTGCAACGTTGCACGGGGGGGGGGGGGGGCGAGGGGTGGAAGATGTGCGAGTGTGACCCGGGGATGGGGGGGGGGGGGGGTAAGGGACGGACCCGTGGAAGGGGTGGGGGGCGTGGGGGGCATGGGGGGGGGGGGGCTCAGCCCTGGCTGCCGCAGGAGGAGAGGCTGTCGTAGAGCGAGTCGCTGAGCGACTCCGAGTGCTCCATCCCGGGGGGGCCGCAGCCGGCGTCCCGCGACCGAGCCTCGGTGCTGCCCTCGTCCCCCACGTCCGAGGCGCTGGGCGTGCGGCTGCTGCAGGCGCTGAGAGCGGGGGGCAGCGGCGGGGGGGCCTCCGGGGATGCCCCACGGTGCCCGGCGGGGCTGCACACGGGTGCCTGCGGGGATGGGGGGGGGCGGGGGGGAACGGGGAATAATGAGCAGAGCAATGAGCAGGGCTCACCATGCCCCCCCCCCCCCCCCCCCCCCACATTTACATCCTTACAACCACAGACCCCCCCACCCAAGTGCCCCCCCCCCCCCCCCCAACCCGAGTGGCCCCCTTACCAGCGCAGGCTGGTGCAGCCCCTCCAGCCCCCCGGGGGGGCAGAGGAAGGGGTCGGTGGCTCCGCAGGCTTTGGCGTTGGGGAAGGTCCAGTTCTTGCTCTGCTGGACGCGCCGCGGCTTCTCGGCATCGGCGTCTGCAGGGAAAAGGGGGGGGGGGGGGGGTCAATATCAGCAAGGTCACAACCCCTCCCCCCCCCCCCCCCCCCCATGAGACCCCCACCCCACACACACACACACTGCACTGGGGTGCACCTTGCGCCACCAGCGGGGTGTCGCACGGCCACCCCGTGCCCGGGTGACACGGAGGGACACGCACCTTGGGGACAGCCCCGGTGGCTGTGAGCGCTGGGGGGGGCGGTGGCACGGGAGGGGGCCACGCTCCGGTGCTTGCCGGGCACCAGCAGCTCCTCCACGCTGGGCACCTCCCGCTCCAGCGTGCGAGCCTTGCGCGGCACTTTGGTGAGGGCTGCCGGCCGCGCCGGCGCGGCGCCGGGCAGGGGCTCCGGGCGCCCGCGGGGCTTCGGGGCGCTTTTAGCGGGGGCCCCCCCATAATCCGGGGGCGGGAAGGTCCCGATGCCGCTGTCCAGTGTCCGCGTCAGCGACCCGCACGCTGCGGGGGACAAGCGGAGGCGTGAGGGCTGGGGATAAGCCCCAAAAACCCCCGTGGGACCCCCCCCCCCCCCGCCCCCCCCCCGAGACGGGCGCTCACCTGCGAAGTGCTGCGACGTCCCCGATTCGGACAAGCTCTCGTCCGACGGCAGCTCGTCCCGCAGCCCCACGTCGGGCACCTGCGGCAGGAGAGGAGGGTGAGCGGCCGCGGCCTCCAGGGAGCTCGGATGGATAGGTGAGGGGTGGGGACGGGGGGGTCCCAACCTTGTCCGGGGGCTCCTGGCAGCCCCGCAGGTGGCCCACGATCCCGTTCCGGGGCGGCCGGCAGAGCCGGGGGTCTTTGGCGTCGGGGGAGACCCGCTGGAAGTCACACAGGTCCCGCTTGTGCTCCAGGCGGCTCTCGTAGGACACGTCCTTCCCGTCCACCCTGGGGACAAGGTGGCATCAGGAGGGAAGTTGGGGACCCCCCCACACACACCCCCCCACCACGCTCAGCACCCAGCCAGTGCTGGGGGCACCCAAGCAGCTGCCCCCCCAGAGCAGCATCACGGAGGGGACCTGCAGTGCCCCCAAGCCCGCGGTGTCCCCAGCTCTGGCTGTGTGGCGTCCCCCACTCCTCCTGTGGTGTCCCCAGCCCCTTTGCCCACCCCTTCCCGACCCAATTGCATCCCCAACCCCATCGCCTCCTTCTCCCTCCCTCCATGGCGTCCCCAAGCCCGCGGCGTCCCCAAGCCCGCGGCGTCCCCAGCTCCCCGTTGGCCTTGAGGCCACCCCTGACCTGTTGAGCAGCTGCTGCATGAAGTTCTCGGCCGTCACCTCCTGGTACATCACCTGGAGCTGCCCGGGGCTGCGCTCAGGACCGGGACCGCGGGCCCGGGGCCGTCCCTTGTCCAACGCCAGCCCGTGGAGGAAGGCCTGCTCCTCCTGCAGCGCCTTGCGCAGGTCCTCCGCCTTCTCCATCAGCTTGGAGATGTTGAGGCTCTCGGCCTCCAGTTTGCGGGCGGCCAGCTTCACCTCGCGCCGCAGGGGTGCCGGTGCCCCGGACCATTCCCGGCCCCGGGCGCCCTCGGCGCGGCGGCTGAGCGCCGGCAGCTTGCTGCGCCGCAGCCCGAACCAGCTGGCCAAGCCTCCGGCCGGCTTGACCTTGACCTCCGCCGCCGGCGCCCGCTCCTGGCCCTGCAGCCGCAGCACGTTCTCCTCGATGCCCTTCATCACCTTCTCCTCGATGGCCGAATGCCCGGCAGCGCCCGCCGCGGACCCCGCGCCGAGGGCTTCGGGGCCAGGCGGTGCCTTGCGGGGACCCCCGGCTGCCTTGGCGGCCCCCGCTGCCGCCGCCGCCGCCGGAGCCGCCTTGGGCTCCTCGCCCCGGGGCCCCCCGGTTTTGCCGGCCGCCTTGGTGGGCAGCTTGGTGGGGCTGCCGTGGGGGCTGCGGGCAGCCTTGGCGGGAGGCGGCGGGGGGGGCGCGCGGCGGGGTCCTGCCGCCGGGGGGGCGCCCCTTGCCCCCCACTTTGCCGTGCTCGCCCATGGAGCCGGAGGAGTAGCACCGTGCCAGGGGCTCCGCGCCGTGCGCCGGCTCAGGGTGCTTCAGGCTGCCCCCCAAACACCCCCGGGCCGGGGGCCGCGGCTCAGCACCGTGGCCCCTCTCTGGCCGCCCAGGACCGGGGGGCTCACGGCTGTCAGCGCCCCGCAGCTTGCCCAGGGCAGCCAGGCGCTCCTTGAAGGGCAGGTAGCCCGGCTCGGGGGGCTTCTTGCCAGGGCGGCGGGAGGGGGCCGAGCCCCCAGCACCACGGCGGGGGCTCGGGGGGGATGCGGCTGCCCGCTCCCCACCGGCGGGGGGTCCCGCCGGCAGTGGCCCCAGGGGCTGCTCGGCTGCCTCGTAAGCGTGAGGCAGGGGGAAACCCGGGGGCTCGGGGGAGCCCGGCTCGGGGGGGGCGTCGGGGGATGCGCGGCGGCTGAGCACCGGCGAGGCCTCGGGGTTGCTGCTGCGGCAGGGGATCTTGGAGGCGCGGGCGAGCTGGGGGCTGAGGCGCAGCGCCCCGGGGGGGCCCGGCAGCTTCAGCGCCTTGAGCACCTTGGAAGGGGAGGTCAAGGGGGGCGCCCCCCCCCCGGGTGAAGGCAGCCCCAGGCGGGGGGAAAGCGGGGCGAAGCCGCCCTCGGGGCTCTCCTCACACGGGGCGTACAGCCCCAGGAAAGCGGGGTGCTCGGGGCCGCCGCCGCCACGCTGCCGGGGGGGGCCCGGAGCCTCGCCGTTGAGGCGGCAGCACCCCCCGTCCCCCCGCAGCAGCCGCTCGGCCAAGGCGCTGAGCAGAGCCCCCCGCGGCGGGGCGGCCTCCTCTGGCGACGAACAGGGGCTGCCCTCGGCCCCCCGCCACCCCGCAGCCGCCCCCAGGCCCCGCAGCGGGCAGGGGGCCCAGCCCGGTGCGTCGGCCCCAGCCCGGGGTTCGGGGGAGCAGGGGGAGTCGGGGGGCCCCTGGGCGTGGGGGGGACCCGAGGGGGGTCCCAGCAGCGGGTCCGTCTCCTCCAGCTTGCGCAACACCTCCAGGATCTGCGCTTTCTTCTTGAAGAAGGGGGAGAGGGCGTCCAGGGAGGGGGCGCCAGGGCTGAGCACGGGGCTGCCCGAGGGTCCCACCGGGGTGGCCTGCGGGGACAGGGCACTGTCACCCTGTGGGTGCCCGGTGCTGGGATCCCGAGTGGTGGAGACGGGCTAGGGGGATGCCACGGGCTTGGGGACACCCAGGGGTGGAGGGGTTGGGGACAGGGATGCAACAGAACCAGGGACAGGGACACCGCGGACAAAGGGGGTGGGAGCTGGGGACATCACAGGAGGAGCCGGGGGTGCCGTGGACCCGGAGAAGGGGACACCACGGGCATGGGGACGGGGACACCACGGGCAGCCCCCATCCCCAGGGCAGGGGGCTCAGGGATGGGGATGCCGCGGGCTCGCAGAGGGCTCACGGTGGCCTTGGGGAGACCCCAGGCCTGGAAAGGGCAATGCTACGGGCACGGGGATGGGGACCAGGCATGCGGGGGGGGCTTTGGAGGCACCGGTACCCACCTCTGCTGGGGGGGCACAGCAGCCCGGGGGCAGCAAGGCGGGGGGCTGCTCGGTGGAGCCCAGCTGGGGGCTGCCCGGAGCATCCAGGGACACCGGCACCGGGTGCAGCGGCAGCTGGAGGGGAGGCAGCACCAGGTTACGTGGCTGGGGGGGGGGGGGGTTCTGCCCCACACCCACCCCCCCAAAGCCCACCCCCAGCATTAACACGGACCCCCCCACGGCACCTGGGGCAGGGATCCGGCCGAGAGCTGCAGCTTCTGCTGGAAGAGGTCGCTCAGCGCCTGGTTCTGGCGCTCCAGGTCGAAGACGCGCTTCTTCAGCTTGATGCACTCCTCACGCAGGTCCTGGAGGGGGGGGGACAACGATGGCAGCGTCACCCCGGCTCCCCCTGGACCCCCCCCAGCCCCACGGACACCCCCCAGACACCCACCTTCTGGTTGAGCAGTGCCTGTACCACGTGGTTGGCGACCTGGGGAAGAAGAGAGGATCTTGGGGGGGGGGGGGGGGGGGGGCTGCGGAGGGCACACACAGCCCCGTGCCCTGACACACGCGTGTGACCCCCGCCGAGGCCCGGCGTCCCCAGTACCTCATCCAGGCAGCGCTCGTAGGTCTCCCGCTGGTTCTCGTTGGCCTGGGCCAAGGCCGAGTTCTCCGCCTGGGGACAGAGAGGGGACAGGTTCAGGGGACGCTGCCGAGGGGCCTGGGCGCTTGGTGACCCCCCCCCCCCCCCTCCGTGGCACCGAGGGAACCCTCCTCTGCCTGGTGGGCTGTGGGGGCTGCAAAAAGGGCTGTCCCCAGCTGCCCCAGCCCAGGAGTGGTGGCACCGTGAGAAGGTGGGAGCTGTCCCCACCATGTCCCCAGGGCTGCTGGCTCCATGGCACCAGCCGTGGATGGATGGTGGCACCGGCTGCGTGGTGGCACCGGCCGGAGCTGCCCGGTGGCCCCGCTCCCCGCTCCCCTCCGTACCTCCAGCTCCCGCAGCCGCTGCAGGAGCTCATGGCTGGTGCCCGTCTCGCTGCGTGCCGCGGGGCTCTCGTCTCCCTGCGCCTCGGCCGCGCTCTCCGACATCGCTGCCTGCGAGGGGACGCAGCCGAGGCCGGCGTCCCCCCGCCCGGGGCGCTGCCAGGCCCAGACCCCCCTCACCTCGCTGGGGTCCGGCCAGGACAGCGCAGACGTCCCCAGCCTTGTCCCTCTGCAGCGTCACCTGTGGGGGACACCGGGGCTGAGATGGGGGGGGGGGGGGGGGAACACCGGGGTTCCGGTGCCTTCGGGAAACACCGGGGCTGGCACCGGCATCGCCACGCACAGCACCCCCGGGCCAGCACCGGGTCGCCACGGTGGGTACGGAGCCCGGGGCTGGCACCGGGGGGTTCAGAGAGCCCCAGGGTGCAGAGGGGCCCCCCCCGGGGCTGGGCAGCCCGGTTGCACCGGGGCTCCCCCCCCCGCCCCCCCGGTGGTGCCGGTGCCTCCCCGCGCTGCTCGCCCCGGGGCCGCTCCGTGCGCCGTGGAACACGGCCCGGCCCCGGGAACCGGGAACCGAGCCCCGGGATCCGAGCCCCGGGAACCGGGAACCGAGCCCCGCACACTCACAGCCCGCAGCTCCCGGATGCTCCGCCCGTCTCCGCTCCCCGCAGCCCCGGGGCCGGTCCCGGCGGCGTTCCCGGTTCCATCCCGGCCCGGCCCGGCCGCGCTATTGTTGGGAGGCGGCGGCGGCCCGGCTCCGCCTTCCCACCGCGGCCGGGGAGGAGCCGGGGCCGCCGCCGCCGCCGCCGCCCCCGGTGCGCGGCTCCGCCAGCTCCGGGCCCGCAGCCCCGGGCGGGGAGCACCGGGGAACCGGGCACGAAGCGGGCAGCACCACCCTTTGGGCCCCCCCCCTCCCGGGGCACCGAGCACCCCCCGGCAGGGAGAGCCCGGGGGGCACCGGGAATCCCCCCCAGAGGGGGGCTCGGAGCCCCCCAGCACCCCACGGAGCGGGGTCCCGCAGGGCACCCGGTTCCGTTTTGGGGGGGGGGCAGGACCCTCGGCCAGGCTGTGAACAAGGGGGGGGTCGGGACCCCATAACCCGTGAGCCAGGCGAGGACCGGGGCTCACCCAGGGCTCACCCGGGGCCTTGGCGCCGTTTGGCTGCGGGGCCGGCACGGGGAAGACCGGAGAGGGTAAGAGGGGAGGCTTTTGGGGTGCCGGTGGGTGAGGGGCCGTGTGGCCACCCCACAAAGGATTCAAGCCAGAGGCTCGCCACCAACCGGGACGGGAAGGAGCCGATGGGAAGCAGGCGAGCTCAGGGCGCGCGCGGCTCTCGCAGCACCTCAGCCCCCGCAGGGACCCCACGAGGCTGCCCCGGACCCCGCCGTCGCCGGCCAGGCCGAGGGTGGGAGCAGCCGAGAACCCCGGCGCGAACTCTGCCGCCTTCCACCCGGCGCCACGAGAGCGGCACCGCCGACCGAAGCGTGCCCGTGTCCCGCGGCGCAGCGGGGACAGGCGCGGAGAGGCCGCGGGACGTGCTCCCGAGCCCCCTCCCCACCACAAGGCGCTGCGGGACCTCGGCCACGCGCCCTGCGCCCCACCGCGCAGCCGCACCTCGCACGTGCTGTCCCCGTGCCGTCCCCGTGCCGTCCCTGTCCCTCTGCAACCCCGGGGTCCCCCGGGCGGCACGTGGCGTCCCCCGGCCCCTTCTCAGCCCCCGGCGCAGGAAGCGGCCCCGGGGCCAGCGGCTCCGGCTGCGTCACGGGGGGGAAGTGAGGCTCTGTCTGGAGGGGAAGAGCCGCCCGCAGCCCCCCCAGGCCTCGCCACTGCAGCCTTTCCCTCCCCGGCACGGGGACATGGAGTGGGGACGGTGCTGGGGCAGCAGAAGGGGACGGGGACGTGGCTGCAGCAGGGCCAGGGGTGCTCAGAGCCCGGCTCGCCCTCCCCAGTCCCACCGGGCCCCTTGTCACCCTGGTCCGAGGGACAGCAGCCACCGGGGACGCAGCACGTGCCCAAACCGCTCGGCTGCGGGGACGCGAGGACGGCAGGGAACCGTCCCCAGCCACCGCGCTGTCCCACAGGGTGGCCTCGGCCTGCCCCACGTCACCGCCACCACCGCAAACTTGGGGACGCGGGGCGACAGCCCTAAGCGTCCCCAGCCCCACCGCGCTGCAGGGGCTGGGCTCCGTTTGGGGCAGCCAGGATGCGCTGGGGACACTGGGGACAGCTGGGACGCGGCAGGGACAGCGAGGACACCCCAGGGACGGCCGGGATGCACCGGGGACAAGCGGGATGCGCTGGAGAAGCAGCCTGAGGGGAGCAGGGACACACCGAGGACAGCTGGGACACGCTGGGGACGCGCTGGGGACACGGCAGGGAGAGCCAGGATGCGCTGGGGACAGCGGGGACACGGAGGGGACGGCCAGGATGGAGCGGGGACATGCGGGTGGGATGGGGGACAGCGGGGGACACAGCGGGGAGAGCCTGGATGTGGCAGGGGACAGGGGGGACACGGGGGGGACACAGCGGGGACACCTGGGAACAACGGGCAGGGGACGGCGGGGACACACCGGGGACGGCGGGGACACACCGGGGACGCCACCGGGGTGGCCGGGACGCTGCGGGGACATCCCGGGGGGGGGGGGGGGGGCCAGGTCGGGCCGCCCCGCGCCTCCTCCTACCTGGGCCCGGTTGCCCCGGGCCTGCGCGCAGAGCCCGGCCCGGCGGCTCCCCCCTCCCCGGTGCCCCCGAGCTGCGGCCCAACTTCCCCGGGGAGCCGCCGGTAACGGCGGCGGCTGCTCCGCTCTCCCCCCCCCTCCTCCCTTCCTTCCTCCCTCCTCCTCCTCCTCCTCCTGCCCCAAACCCGCCGCGGACTCACCGGGGGCTACGGCGGGGCGGCATGGCCGGGACCGGGCTCGGGACGGGGACCGGGGCCGGGACCGGGGCTGGCCCGGCGGCGGCGGCGGTGACGTCACGACTCCACCGGGCCGGCCCCGCCCTGCGCCCCCGCCGCCGCCAATCCGCGACCGGGGGCGGGGGGGCGGGAGGGGTCCCGGGGCCGCCGCCGCATCCCCCGGTCACGGCCGGGCTCGCCCCAAACACGTCCCGGTGCCGCCCTCCCCCCCCCCCGCCCCCCTCCCCGCCGCCCCCGGGGCTGGCACCAGGCACGGCCCCGGTTGGGGGGGGGCCGAGCCCCGGTTCGGCGGCTGCGGAGCCGAGGACGGCACCGGGGGGATCGCCCGGGGCTTGCCGGGGCTGCGGTAGGACCTGGGGGGGTCGCCCACCCCCTTCCCGCCCCCCCCCCCGGGACAGCCGTGGGCACCGGCTCGGCCCAGTAGCCCCCCCCCCCCCTTCACCCCCCCCAGCACGACCCGGGGACACGCTTGGGGGCCAGGTCCGAGGTCTTTATTGAGGGGGGGGTCACCTGCAGGAGGGGAGCCCCCTCCCCGACCCTAAAGGCACACGGGGGATGCGGGGACACCCCGGCACCGACCCCGCTGCACCCCCGGTGCCCACGCACAGCTCCGTCCCCCCCTTCCCCACCAAATCCCCCCCCCCCCCCCTCCCAGGACCCCTCCGGCTTCCACCTCGCCACGGGGGGTGGGTGGGGGAGCTCTCCCTCGCCCCCCACGCCCCCCCTCCACCCCCCCCCCACCCTGACAGGGGCAGGACCCCACGCAGGGGGGGCCGCAGCCCCCCTTCCGCTGCTCGGAGCCGCTGCTGGCGGTGCTGAGCCCGGTGCTGAGCCCGGTGCTGGGCGAGCCGGGGGTGCCGCGGGGGCTCCGCGCTCACGGGGAAGCCGCTCGCTCGCGGCTCAGCTCCCGGAGGCCAGCTCCGGGTTCCCGTTGGCGGCCGCGCCGCAGGTCGGGGTCTCCTCCGGCCGCCTCTCGTCCAGGGGCCCTGGGCGCAGGAGGCTCTGTCCAGGAGAGAAAAATAAAAACAGTGCGATGGGTGCAGGGGGGACGCAGCTGGGGGGGGGGGGGAGGAGGGGGGGTAGCGGCGAGGGGAGGCCCAGCCCCGTGTCGCTCCCGCACGAGTTGGTCGCCCCACGGGGCCGGGAACGCCAACAGACCAGGAGCCGTTTTCCTCTGGGCTCCTGCTTGAAACCAGCGGCTACGGCAAACCGGCGGCCTTCGTTCAGAGCCTGGGGAGGGATCCCTGCCCCTACGCCCAGCTCCCGAGGAGGGCTGCGGGGGGGCGTCGGCCAAGGGGGGAGAGCAGACCGGGGATGGGGCAGCCGAGGATGCCTCCCAACCACCCCCACGGCGAGCACCCAAGTGACAAAACCACCCCGGTGAGAGCAGGGCGAGGGGAACACGATCAGAGTCCAAGCCCTTTCTGCACAGAAGGCAACAGCTGCCCTCCAAATCCCCACACGGGGGGGGGAAAAAAAAAAAAAAAAAGAGGGGGGGGGGTCCCGCAAGGGGGTCGAGCCCCTGATCCCGTCCCCAGCCTGCAGCCGAGATGTCCCTACCACGTCGCGGACAGCTCAGCGACACCGAGCCACCCACGGAGAGCAGCCCCCGGCTCCCCGGGGACAGGCTCCACGCCGGCAGCGCCGCCCGGAGCGTGGGCACGCCACGAGGGCTGCTGCGGGGGGACGGCGATGGCACAGCCCGGGCTCGGGCACAGCCCCGGGGGACACAGTTTTGCCTGCAGCAGGAGCCGTGCTCGGGCTGAAAGCCCCCCGGGAGCAGCGCTCCGGCTCTACCTGCGCAGGAGGCTCGGCGGCAGCGGGGAAGCCGTGGGCAGACGAGCTCCCTCTGTCCGGCGGCACCGCCTGCGCCGGGACGCCCGCTGGGGCCGGCTCCTCCAGGGCCAGAATGTCTATGGGGGCCTCGGCCACGTCTCTGATGGACTGGTCGAGGGCCACGGAGGGATCGAAGAGCAGAGGGGACGGGGGACACTGCATGCCGTCGCCCACCACGTCCAGGTCCTACGAGAGAGCACAGGCAGAGCGGCCCCATCAGCAGGAGGAGCCCCACGGGAGACGCCGGCAGGAGCCTTCGCAGCCCTCCTGGCAGCCCCTCGCTCCTCCGCGGGGCTTCAGAGGCCCGGGAGGAAAGCAGCGTGCTGCTGCCCTCCCGCCGCAGAGGTGGGAGGCAAGGGGACGCGCCCAAGGGGCTCCGACCTCCCCGGGACACCCGAGGCTTTCACCCCCCTACCGAAACTCAGCAGCAGCCTCATCGCTTCCCCCGACAGAGACCCCTGGGATGTGCAGCCTCTGCCTTACCCCTCACCGCTGCCCGCGGCGTGCCGCTAACCCTCCTGTGGGAGGCGGGGGGTCCCGCAAGGCTCTTTTTAAAGGACGGGTTGGCTTCGGAGGGTGTCCGACGTCAAGGCGGGATGCCCACGACTCCCAGCGGCACTTCGCCAGGCTGCCACGACGCGGGACACCCCCCGCAGCCGCAGCTCCCAGCCTGAGCCGAGGACGTGGGGCTCTCGAGGGGCATCCGAGCCAGAAGCCCTGGGGTAAAGCCCTCGGTGCAGCCCCCCAGCGGGCAGCCCCACGCCCCCCCCGTCCGAGCAGCACACGGGGGGCACCCGCACCCACAGGGCTGCCCCTAAGACTGGGCAAACGCGTCCTTTCAGGGGACGGGGCTGGGTTTCTGGGCTCCTGCCCGCACCACCCGAAACCCTGCGGAGCAGGGGAGCCCTCTCAGGGGCCGGGCTGGGGCAGAAGAAGGGCTCCGTTTCTCCTTTCTGCCCTGAAAAAAAAAAAAAAAAAAAAAAAACCCTCTCCCACAAAGGCCGCGTTCACGCCGCCGCGCTCTGGCTCTGCCTCGCGAGCGCTCGGCCCCACAGGAAGGAGCCGGGCGCCGCTCCAACGCCCGCCGAAGCCGGGGCAGCGCTGCCGACCTCGGCGGTGCCAGGCCCGCCTCGGCCCCCCGGCAGCGCCACGCGGTCCGTGCGCCAGCCCGCGGCCCCCGAGAAAACCCCTCGCTGTCAGCAAGTTGCCAGGTCTGCCCTCCGATGGAAGCGCCCGAGATCTCAGGGACACCCAAATATAAAACCAAGACGACGCTTCATGCGCACGAGCGGCTCCAAATGACCGCGGGATTTTTGGTTAAGCAAATTGCGAAGGATTTTAAGCACGGAGGCTTAACGTCCGTGCGGGACATCGGAATAATCTGGGGGATTAAAACCCTCGCGTACTCCTCATGGGAGAGAAGGGGGGGGGGGAGCACAACTGGCTCGTGGATCCCCTTTTTTTAAAAAAAGCTAAATACTGATTTAAACAAGAGGACAGCCCTTCCAAAGGAGCAGTCACCAACTATGCTGTTTCAAACCCTACGGAAACAAGCACCTCCCAAACCCTTCGCATTTCTGCTCATTTTTCAAGAGGCTGTTCTTCTCCAAGCCAGCAAGGACAAAAATGATTCTGTTACGGGTGCTGGGGAGGCAGTGGCTTTCTGCGATGCTCCGCACCGGGAGCGCTGGGGCCTGCTGCACCGCAGCCCACTCCTCGAGCAGCTCAGCCTGGCTTCGTAGCACGTCCTGAAAGCAGCAAATTTCGGGGAAGGCTTCCTGCAGGACCCCTCGCTTGCCTAGAGCACGCTGCACAACTGCTCCGACTTACGTCGCTGAACTCCAGGGGCAAGCTCTCCGTTGGCTGGAGCTCAGCAGCGCTCAGGTACAGGTCTGTGGGGGCTGCCTCCAGCTCCTCGGGGACAGAGAGCACCTGCTCGGGTACGTACATCTGCGGGGGCAGGCGGAGGTGGAGCGGGCAGCAGGGCTCCTCGGAGAGGCTCACAGGAACGGGCTTGTTGCACGGCACCTCCTCCGAGCCTTGACACGGCTTGAACAGAGTCTGGTTAGCGTCCTGACAGATGTCTGGCACGATGCGGTCAAGGGAAACCTGCGCGTTACAGCACGCAAGCTATACGAAGACTATAAAGCTTTAAGTGCTCCCCACGCATCCTCCCACCCTCCAGATTAACGTTAAAAACCCTACAATTCTGCAAGGCCAAAGCCCAGGCTCCAGAGCTGCGCCCCGACTGCCCAGCGGCGTGGGCCACGTTACTTACGTGATGGAAAACGGGGACAACGGCTACGGCCTCCCGGGGGGGGCTGGAAGGCTTAGCTGGATCGCCGTAAAGCACTCGCGGATCCTCAGATGGAAGATATTACACGCGCCCGGGCTTACTTTTATTTGCAGACGTCCATTTAAAAGGCATCTGCACGCGCTTCCACATCCAGCAGGCAGCGGGGACAGCAGCGCGCACAATGCTGTTTCCACCGCCAGGAGTTTAGTTCCGGTATTTCTACCTTCCCACTGCATTTTCCTTCCCAGTGGAAAACCTATTCCTGCCAGAGGTGTAAATGGGATTTCCTGCCTTTAATCACAAAGGGAGACTTTGCTCCAATTGCGTTTGCGCTTGCAGAGCGATCCACCAGCAGCAGCAGGAGCCCAAACCCCGTCCTCGCCCAGCGCGAGAACCCCGCGGGACAACAGAGCACGGCAGGCAGCCCGAGGGGCTGCACGGGCGGCCTTCTCCCCACCCCCGGGATCGTGTCCCGGTCTCTTCACCCGGTGACGACCCGTGCTGGGCGCCACGGCAGGTCTCGAGCGTGGAGCAAGGCTTTCTGGACGGGCACCTCGACAACAACCCCACCCGAACAGCCGGCAGGCCATCCTCAACATTTGACAAGTTCCCTTTACACAACGCGGGGTGGGAGAGGGAAAACAATCTTCCAAACCCACGTGTGCCGGCGAGAGGCGCCGAGTTTAACCCTGTCCCCCGAGCTGACTAGGTTTCATTCGGGTTCGTCCTCTCCCCCCCCTCACCTCTCACGCCGCAGAGCCCCTGATCGGTGCCGGCCCTAATGGTGCGGAGCTCAGCCCCGAGGAGCCAGACCTAGCAGGCACTCGAGGGCGAGGAAAGCGTCTCTGCAGGAGCAGCAGGGTGGGGATGCCAGATTTTAATCTCTCCGAATGACTCCAGCTCAAGCGCTCGCTCTCCTGGTAGCCAAAAAGCACGGGCTGCCAAGACGACGAAACCCCGAGCTCCACCTGGAGCCCGACAACCCAGCTGGTTCGCTCCCTTTAACGCCTTGTCACAAACAGTCGAGCTCCTGAAAAACCAAACAAAGCCCGAGAGCCTCCCGACAATGCACAAAGCAGAGCAGGCTGCAGATGTTATCGGCTCGGCAGGGCTACCCGAAGTAAAGGGCTTGTTTGCGGCAGCGAAAGTCAGCGGACGGCTCAGACACGAGGAAATAAAACCTCGTTTTTTCCACTCCCTGCCCTGCTCCAAGTAAGCCAGCTGCAAACAGCAACTTGCTCAAAGCGCTTTGTAGGTATTTATCCTGCCTTTATTTGCAAGTATACGGCCACTGGAGAGAAACAATGGCAGCTTCCTGCTCCCTGGGCTGCTCCCCGCGCACGGCTCGAGGAGGATCTGCCAGCCCCGGTAAGAAAACAAACCCAAAGCTCATCCTCCCCTGCCTGCCAGCTCTGCTCCGGGGCTGCTCCTGACTCACAGCAGCTGCGAGCACGGCCCCGAGCTGCTCCTGGCCGCGCCCGCCCTGTCCCACTGCCCCACGGGGTGCACAACTGGCTCGCGGATCCCCGGGGGAACGGCAGCGCTGGCCCTCGAAACGCTGAGGCTCTTCTCGCAGGCGTGAGCCTTCCAAGGAGTTGAAGGAGACCAAGCCCCAAGCTGGACAACGGCAGTCGCAGCCAGGCCGAATCTATTCCTTCCTTCAAATCCTCCCCGAAGCAGTGCTGCAGCACTGTCAGACGTCCCTTCCTACACCCACCTCTCGCACCGAGAGCTCGGCAGACCCCGCTCCGACGGCCGCTGGGACCCAGCGCCCGCAGCCAAGGCGGGAGCAGGGATTTACGGAGCGCGGACCTGCTTCCGTCCCCCCTTAACGCAGCTGGCAGCCAGCTCGGGGCCTGCCTCGGGCTTCGCGAGGTTCCCTTGTCCCTTCCAAGTGAACTGGCCGCACCCTTGAGATGCTCTGGAACAGCCAGCGTACCACAGGAAGAAAATTCCTCTGGGCTCCTGCTTGAAACCAACGGCTACAGCAAACCGATGGCTTTGACTTAGGGCCAAAGAGGGGAAAAAAAAAAAAGGAGGATCAAACCGCTGGCAGCCGGGCCCGAGATCAAAGGATACGAGTAAGGCAGTGCCTGGTCATCGGGAGAGACGGGTTGGAGCATCGGACATCATCCACAAAGGCCAGGCACCGCTGGCTGGAGCGGGTGGTGTGCGCCTGCAAGTCCAGGAGAACAGCTCAGAGCTCTGTTGGCTTTCCAGAGAACCCCCCCTGGGCCACGCAACGCCCGCAGTCCGCTTTCAACACGCGCCAAGATTAAACTCCCTTAACTACAGCGGATCCTCGTTATCTCCTTCCCATTCATGCTTTTGTTGAGACAGGGCTGAGATAATGCGGCAAGTCTGGGCTTCCATCGAAAGAGCCTCACCCCATGAGTTTGTCGCAGAGAAGAACGGGTTTTCTCCGACTTATCTCCTAACTTCCAGAAGCCAGTTAAGGGAAGGCTTTAAATTTTACAACGGCCATGAAGAAATGGCTGCCAACAGCTTCAAATTTAGTTTCGTGTACGACGCAGGGGGCCCGCATTCGGGTCCCCACAGGTCTGGGAGGAGTCCGCATGTCACCGCCATGCCAAGGAACATTTTCCACGCATTTTCCAGCGGTGGAAGCCACTGAGCTCCCCCGTTCAAAAGGGAAAATTCTGCACCCCCGCACCGCAACTTCTGCGTAGTTTTGGTGCCTGTTTTAAAACGCCTCCGTGAACCCACAACGTTTTAGTCAACGTGTGGACGCTGCGGGGTGCCAGGCAGGACCGACGCTTTCCTCTTTGCAGGAAGAGCCTCACGAGGGGCACAGGGGACCAAGAGGGAGAGACACAGCCACCAGGGGAAACCGAAGCCCCAGGCAGGCCCTGAGCTGCCGGACGTACCTGCTGGGCAGCGCCGTCGGTTGCCAGCATCCTGCGCTCCTTCAGCTGCCGGTGCAGCAGGGCCTCCACGCCGTAGCGCTGCCGGTAGCGCCGCAGGCACTTGAGGCGCTTCAGGTTCTCGCGCTCCTTGGCCATGAGCCCCTCGGGGCCCGTCAGGAGGCTGCTGCCTGGCGGGGAGCGAGGGAGGGAATCAGCGAAAACACCACGCCGCCCACCCGCCACGCTCTTTCCGTTTCGTTTTTTGGGTACCGAGAGCCAAAATCGGCCCTCGAGAGCTCCGGCAGCTGACTGGCGACGGGAGTCAACGCAGCGAAGGAACGAGCCGGGAGCGCTGCGCGTGTAAACAGGAAGCACATCTTTGGGTTACACAAGAGAATGACAAAGCAGACTCCATCCCGAAACGTATCCCGATTGCCCCGTGCCCGCGAGGAGCTCTCGGGCTGACTATTTTTAACCGTCTTTTAAAATAATTTGGCCAAAGCTGATTGTGATTTCTAGGGGCAGAATAGAAATTTTTCAAATTTCAGCTCGCTCCCGTGCAAGTTCTGGAAGCTTCCCGTAAGCACTCCCAGCTGTAATTACAGGGCAGCGGTCAGGATCTGCATCTCTGGTTTGCTAAAACGAGTCCTACAAAATTGTTACGTACCAAACTTCCAGTTATTTTTACTCGGGACCGAGCTGCATCGTGCCATTTTCCGAGCTGAGCTATTATAAGACCACGCTAGGGAAGCGTTCTTTGCGCTGTAAACTTTCAGCCAGTTCTGTAACGTGGGCCTGCCTCTGCTCAGCCACCAGCTCCTGCCTCCGAGAGCGTTTTCAGTGAGAAAGCCGAGCGAGGCAGCAGTGCTTTTGTAAAAAAAAAAAAAAAGTTGCATCCGTGCTAAGGAGGACTACGTCATTACAGCAGCACTGGTGCAGCTACCGAAACAAACCTCTGCCACTGCAGACAGGAGCCTGCAGATGAATAAATTTTTTTGTTTATAAGACCAAAAACAGGAAATCCCATACAAAAAAAGAACTTTTGTCTCCGAATTAACTTTGTAGTCTCATTTCCTGGCAACAGCGCAAACTTTGAAGAGCAAAGAAATCCGGCAACCTCTCTAACCCAAACGATATCGATCTCCAGGCACGGGGCCAGCCACACAAATACCCTCTCTAACCCCCTTTTTTTTAAAAAAACATCTTTTAAATGTAGAGTTGTGCGTGTTTTAGAGAAGCCCGGTGCCCTCGGACGGAAGGATACGCACCAGTGACTGCCTGCACCGGTACTTGCCTATGGCTTCGTGCTCGCCCTTGCGGCTGTGCAGGAATCGTCGCTTCTTCTCCTTCAGAAGGTGCTGGAGCCGCTTGAACTGGTCGATGTACAGGGACTGCAGGCGGATCAGCTTCTCGCGCATGATCAGCGCCACCTCCTCGGCTGTGTACACGCCAGCATGCCTGGAAAGCACCCACAAAACCAGGGTATGGTTTGTAAGGTCGCCCGGGGCTGTTCCCCTCGCCGAATGACGCAGACGTTATCAGAAATGCTGGCTGAGCAGGGCCGAGTTCGACGGACCAGTGGGTGACAAGCAGAAATACCGATTTTTACTCCTAATTTAAATTAAGAGATCGCCCCGAGACTGCTGCTCACGTGGCCCGCTCCAGACTGAAGGAGGAGATCAGCATCAAAGGCTGCCCAGAACCGCCAGGCCCAAGCCTTGACAAGCATCCACACCCAGAAACTCACCACGGAACCAAGTCCCAGCGCAGCGCCGTTAATAACGTCACCTCGTTAACACAACGGCTGCTTCCCAATATCGCCCCGAGCTAACGCTCTGCACGCTGCACGCGTCACCGGGCAGGAGCCACCCACTCACTTCAAGGGATCCTCTTGGTCGCTATCGATGCTGTCAGCCTCGCTGTCCGGGTCCCCTCGCCACGTCTGGTCCACGGTGATAGGATCCTGCTCGCCGTCGCTCCAGCTGTCCTCATCTGAGGAACGAGGGGCACTAAGAGACCGGGCACAGCCCCGCGGCTCGTGCTCGAGCACGGCCAGGCACCGGAGGTGCTCGGCTCCGCAGCCCCCTGAAGGTGAATTTGCTCTGCTTCGTGCCACGAGGGGCTCTTCCCCGCCAGCAGGGACGCGGAACGGGAAGGAACGCACCAAGTGGGTGCGGGCGAAACAGCCCCCACCTGGCGAGGGGCCTAAAACTGCTGGATGGTGCCCACCGAGCGACCCCGCAAGTCAGGGAGCTCAGCACCGGTGTTTGACAGGCGCCAGGCAGCACAGAGGGAAGCTAGCTAGGGTTTCTGCCCTGCAGCTGCAGGGGAAGGGGACCTGCAGGATTTTGGGCTGGTGTGACTTTGGGTGGCGTGACTTGTCTGCAGTCAGCAGCACGCAAGACGCGCCAGGGGCTGCAGAACACGGTCTTGTACCCGTGGAGCCCTGGGATCTTTGCTTCGCTGGGTTTAACAAGTCCTACCCTCAGCGCTTCTCCACAGAAAGGAGAGCACCGGGTCGTGGTTTTGCTTTCAGTGCTTACCCAGGATGCGGCTGGCTTCGCTGCGGCTGCTCTCTGCAGTCTGGGAGCCCAGCTCTGTTTTGGCGTAAGAACTGAGCTGGCAGAGGAGCGTCTCGCTCACAGGTCCGGGGTTGGACTTCTTCATCTGAGCTTGGAGCGCCAGCGTGTTCCGACGGGCGTGCTCCGCGCAGAACGACACGCTGCGGGGATAAATCACGAGCCCATTACCACTCCAAGCCCTCGGCCAGCAAAACGAACAAGTGAGACACTGAGAAACGTTCCCCGGCACCCGAAGCGCGCCCCGCTCTCACCCGCGGAACAAAACCACCCGCCCCTGGCTGCAGGTAGAGCAGGGAAATGCCAGAGAGCCCCAGGTGGCTCGCGGACCACACGGCACCGCTCAAACACCGCCCCTAGCTCCAGAGCTGGCAGCCGCAGGGCGCAGGAGCAGAGAGAGAAAAGAGCTTTTTACTTCAAGCCACTGAGGCGAGCTATTCTGCTTCCAAGCGTTCACACTGGATTTTTCACGCTGGCCAAAGCGGACGGAGCTTTTTTATCGCAGAGGGACCAAGGGCAGAATCAAGACTACCACTGTTCTTGGTAACCTCTGAGGATGAAACGCAGCTCGATGCGCCAAGGAGCAAAACTGTACCCCACCGACGTGCTGGCTGGATGTGATGATGTTCCAGGTCCTTCCAGCCACAGCAGCCAGAACGTCCCACACGCGTCAACGACAACAGCTCCAAATCAAACACAACCAGAGCACACGCGCTGAGGATGAGCCGTAAGAACAGACTCCAACTCGAACTTGCTGGGCTGAACCCAGGTGCACATGGGTGCAAGGACCGCTCTGACAAAGGGCCTGGGCGCAGCCACCTTGGGAGGGCAGAGGGCAGCAGCCCGGCAGCCCACCGGGAGCAGAAACGCTCCGCGCGAAGTCTCCAGCACTTGTGGGGTCTTCTTCTAGCCCCGAAGCGCTTCAATAACTTGCCTGAGGTTAACTTCAGCGCATCGGCTGAATGGAAAGGCCCTGCAACGCCCGTGCCGTACGTGAAAAACCTTCCCCTGCCCGTTTTAATTCAATTTGATGTAGGAGCAGAGAACCAGTGGGACTCACCCATCCTTCTTCTCCGGTTTGGGCGCAGCGTTCGGGCACCGTTTTCCGTTCTTGGCGGAGACGTAGCTGCACTGCTTGAAAGGGGCGCTCCTGTCCTCCAGGATGTGCTTGATGCAGAACTCCTGGCCCTCCAGGCGCGGCTGCGAGCACTGCCGGTGGGTGAAGGCACATGCCAGAGGCTCCTGGGGCCGCGGCACGGGCGTGAGGCGGCCTCGGCTCGACGGCAAGACGTGGATCCGAATTCTGTTCATGCCAGCAGCTGCCGGAGGCGGGCAAAGGAATCAGAAGGAATGAAATAAACCGCGCGGCCTCGGCTGACGCCTGCCAGGGCATCCCAACGCAACTCCTCGTCCTGCTGGGACACTGGGGGGGGGGGACAAAGCAGCTCCTACAGCGGAGGGTCCCCGGGTGGGGTGGTGGAGGGGAACGGGGGCCCCGGGGGAGGAAACGGGGATCCCCGACGGGGTGAAATGGGTCCCCAGGGAAAAAAGGGGGGCCCCCAGCGAGGAAAACGGGGGTCCTCCAGGGGGGAATACGGGTCCCCAGTGGGGGAACACGGGGGTCCTCGAGGGGGGGAAACAGGTCCCGGGGGAGGACACGGAGGTCCCTGGGGGGGGGGGGAAATGGGGGTCCCCGGGGGGGGGGGGGCAGAAAACGGGGGTCCCCGGGGGGCACCCCCATCCCCCTACCCCATAGCACCCCACACAACGCCCCCCCGGGGGCTGTCTGCCCCCCCCAGCACCCCTCGAACCCCCCAGGACCCCCTGGCGCCCCCCCCCGAGCACCCCTCGAACCCCCCCCAGCACCCCCTCGCCCACCCCAGGACCCCCCCCCCCAATACCTCTCGCCCCCTCCCCCAGGACCCCCTCGCCACCCCCCTCCAAGGCCCCGGCCCCAGCGCCCCCCCCCCACGTGCTCCGCCGCCCTCCCCACGCCGGCCCCGCGCATGCGCCCTGGCGCCGCCTCCCGGCCGGCCGCCGCCATTTTGTCCGCGGGCGGCGAGCGTGAGGGGCGCTCCCTCCCCCCAGCGCATCCCGGCGCCGGCGGCGGAGCGGAGAGCGGCGGAGGGGCGCGAGGGGCCGGGGGAGCCTCGGGGGAGCGCGGCGGGGCCGGTAGGGAAGGGCCCCGCCTGTCCCGAGCGGGCGAGCGGCGCCGCCGCCATCTTACCTCGCTGCTGCCGCGGCCTCCCCGCCGCCTGCCCGCACAGCCCGCCCCCCCCTCCTACGCCCCTCCTCATTGGCCCGCCCTGCCGCCATCCCGCGGCGCGCGGTTGGCCGAGCTCGCTGTCACTCAAACAAGGCCGCGCCCCGGGGAGGGGGGCACGTGATGGGCAGCCGCCACGTGGCCGCGCCTGCACGTGGCCGGGGCTGGGGAAGAGCCCCCCGGGGGCGGCGGGGGCGCGCCTGGCTCGGAGCCGGTCCCGAAATCGTAGGGGCAAAACCCAGCGCCCCAAAGCCCCCCCCCCGGCAAAGCCTCCACGCCCCCAAAGCCCCCAGGAGATGCCCGAAGCCCCCCCCCCCCAGGAGCTGGGGGCTCCCAGCCCAGGCTCCAAAAGGAGCGGGGAAAAGGAAGGATGAGCCCAAAGCACAGAAACGGCCCCAAAAGCTCCGGCGATTTACCCCCCGAGTTGGCCAGAAGGTGGGAACCGACCCTAACGTGGGAGCCCAAAAGGTGGGAACCGACCCTAAAAACCTCCCGGGATTTACCCGCAGGGGGTTGGCAGAAAGCGGAGGAAGGCGCGGAGCTCGGCGTAGGAACAGAGCCTCGCAGCACGCAGGTGGAGACGGTAACGTTTATTGAAGTCCGGAAAAGTGAGAGGCTGAAGAACAAAACAAGTTCGGCTTTTCCGAAACGTCAGACCCAAGAGGCGGGCGCCCTCGGCCAAAGATTTAGGGGTTTAGGGGGGCGGGAGGAGCTCCGGCGCAGGCAGGGTTCCCCACCCCGGAGCTGCCCCGCGCCCCCCTCCAGCCCTGCCCGCGTCCCGGCTGCGGTCACAGCACCAGCGCCTCGCTCCCGCACCCGGAGCGGGCTCCGGGCTTTGCATCACCTTCTGCAGACACCAGGGCTCAGCACCCGGCCCAGCACCCTCGCTCCACGCCGGCCCTTCGCACGCCAGCCCCTCTCCACCGCCACCGGGAGCACCCCAAGAGCCTTCGGCGCGCGCCACCTGCCCAGCCCGGTGGCCCCTCACCCTCCCCACGCACCCTTTTCCTCCGTTCTGACCCCAAAAAGCTCCTCGACCCACTTTCTGTCGCCATCAGCTCGAGCGGAGCCGCGCAAAGCCGGGCGAGCGGCCCCAAACCCCGCCGGGGTCCCCCGCGGCACCTGCCAGCATCACGAAACTTAAAAAGGAACAGGAACGCTAAAGATATAAGTTACTGCTTAAATTATTTGTAAAACATCTCGGGGTTTTTCTGCGACGTGTTTTAAATAACGCCCCCCCCAGGGCCCCCCCACGCAATACGTGCTCCCCGGGGGGGGGGGGGGGGCTTCAGTTCCAGCAGGGCCGGACCCCGCTGCTAACCTGGAAGTCGGCGAGGGAGGGAGCGAGGAAGAGAAAGGGGTTTTGTCCTTTCACAGCTTCGACGACTCCTCGCGGTAAATAGGAAAAGTTCTAATAAAACAGTTCTCGGGGAGGCAGCGGAGAACGCAAACAGCCCTCTCCCTCCACCGCAGGGACGGCTCGGGGGGGGGGGCCGGGGCGGGCAGGCCGGTTTGTCCCAACTCAGTAGTAAAAAGGAATTATTTGGGGAGGGGAGGCAGCGGGGGGGGCGGTTCTGAGGGCAGCGGCGGGGGCCGGGGTCTGTCCGTGTTGGCGGCTCTGGGGCCGGCGGCTGCCCTGGGGGGGTTCAAGAGCTCGCCGTAGGCGTGGAAGTCGAAGGCGGGGGGCTGGGTGGGCTGCATGCCCTGGGCGCTCAGCAGCGAGTGCAGCATGTTGACCGTATCCTGGTAGTCACTGGCCTGGCTGGCGTTGTGCCCGTTGGCCCCCGCGGGCCCCTTGTCCGATTTGCCGTGGGGACCCCGGGTTTTGGTAGCCGGGGGCAAAGGGAGGCCGCCGGCCTCCGAGCCGTGGCCCGGGAGGTGAGGATAAGGGAACTGCGCCCCGGAGCCCTTGGAGCTTTTGCTGACTTTGGGCTGGTGCTCGTGCGCCGCGCCCGCCGCCGCCGCCTCCTCCGGCGGGGGCCTCTTGCGGGAGGAAGAGCCGAAGAGGCCGTAGCTTTTGTGGGGCACGGCGCTGGGCGGGCCGACGTGTTTAGAGTCTCCCGGCCGCTTGCCGACCACGCCGCTGGGGCCAGCGGCGAGCTGGGGGTGCAAGTGTTTGTGAGAGTGATGGTTGTGGTGGTGGTGGTGGTGGTTGGAGGAGTGGCCCTTGTGCTTCTCCTTGTGCTCCCGGCTCTTGGCGCCGCTCTCGTCCAGGGAGCCGGGCCTGTCCGCGGCGCTCGGCACCTTGATGCGCATTTTGATCTCCTCCTGCTTGGAGGGGAGCGGCCTCTCGCCGCCTCCGCCCGCCACCGGGAGCCTCAGCTTCAGAGCCGAGGCTTTGTCACTCTTTTCGGGGCCGGGAGGGCGCTCGGGGTTCTCCGAGCCGATGGGGATTTTCAGGATGATGGGCGAGGGGTTGCTGTCCTGCTGGACTTCCCTCTCCCGCTGCTGCTGGACCAGGAGATTCTGCACGGCGTAGGCGTACTGAGACCTCACGTTGGCCTCCATGTTCTCCAGCTGCCGCTTCTGCGCCGCCAGCTCCTCGGCGTGCTTGGCGCGGTACTCCTTGAGCGACACCTTGGCCGACGGGGCGTTCTTGCCGCCCTGCTTCTGATAAGCAGCGCCATCTTGCTGCGGAGGGTGCTCGGCGGCCGACGAGCTTTCGCTAGTCCTGTGGCCCTGGCCAGCTTCCAGCTTGGGGGGAGGATGCTGGGGCAGCCAGTGCTCCGGCTGCGACGCCTCCGCGCCGCTCTGCTCGCGGGGGGAATCGGTCGAGGCCGGCAGGGACGGCCCCGCGCCGGCCGTCGAGGATGTCGACATGCTCATCAGGCCGGCGATATTCATGTCCGAGCTGTTGTTCCTTGAAATCATGTTGAGGATGGTCTGCTCCGACAGGCTCTTGTCTTCGCTGTGGTCGTCGGCCTTCGACTTCCGGGCTGCCTGAGAGGCCTGAATAAAAGCAGCGAGCGGTTGCTTACCTCGGGCTGTCACAGAAAGGACGCGGGTAGCAGCTTTCCTGCTGGCTGACAGACACCCACTTTGCCCCCCCCCCCCCCCCCCCCCCCCCCCCCCCCTCCTCGTGCAGAAATGCCCATCTGTTGGGCACGGAGCTGCTCGAGCAGCTGAAAGGCCAAGGTTTCTACAGAGTTAACTCAGAAACGAGGCACTCGAGCGCCGAAGGAACACTTTGCAGACCCACGGTGTTCAGTCTTCCCCCCACGCGTGCCCTTCAGACACTGCCTGGCATTGTCATGCTGGAGACGCCGCACAGCGCACAGAAACAGCAGGGCCCGCGTTCTCCCGCAAGCGGCCACAAAGCAGATTCTTACCCGCCAGTTCCGGATGCGTTTGAGCCGGTTGGGAGTTTTCTCGAGGATCTGCAGGAATTCATGAGTCAGTTCTGCAGAGGAGACACAAAGCCAGGCAAGATGGTCAGAGACGGGCAGGCCAGCCCTAAGTCCATCAGGGCAACCCCCTACTTACTGATGAATGGAGCTACTGATGAGATGGAGCTACTCCAGGAGGGGAAATACTGACAGCTAGAACCACTGACCACAGGTTAACTCATCTCACTGCGCGCCTTTTGCCATCTCTGTTGTACCATAGCAGCTGCTGCACTGGAAACTTTGGCAAAACCAGAAGCCCTTGAGTCCGTGAACCGGCCAGTGGCCGTGTTTGAATGGCAGGAACAGAGATGCCAAGATAATACAAGAGCCTTTGGGGGACCTTGCTCCAAAACTTACCATCTAAGAGCTCCAGAGTTACAGTGCCATCAACGTATTCCCACCAGTGCTTCCCGTCCGTGGAGACTGGGATCTCCCAGTTGGACCATTTACAAGCCAGGTGGATACAGACGCAGGCCACAACGGGAGGGGTGTACTGCAGGCTGAAGGTGGTCAGGTGCAGGCTGACGTCACCAGCAGGGAGAGAGAAACAGAAAGCCATGAACTCCCAAGCCTGAACCTCAGCACACACAATCGCCCAACCGGAGAGACGCTGCGGGAGAGGTGGACGTGGTGGGGAAGTCCCTGCCGTTCCTCCCCCAGCGCGACCCTACGGTTACAGGCGTCTCCGTCCCACTCTGCCAGGCTGCTCCTTCCTTCCCCGCTCCGCTCCGGGCACCTCTGGCAGCTCAAGGCTCCGCAGCGAGGCACGCTGCCGGCCCGCTCGCGCCCTCCTCCGAGGGAGCGAGGGAGCAGCTGGGGTACCTGCCAGCCCCGGCCTCTGCTGCTGGCTCTGCTCAGCCTGAGAAAAAAAAAAACGTCCTAGTGCAGCTCCTGGGAAGGCAACACCACTGGCAAAGGGCGTCGTGACCGCTCCGAGAACCTACAGGTCGAGCGCGGAAGCTCCTAGGATCTGCGCTCATCCCCTCCTGTCTCTCCGAGGGGAACGATCTCGCACTCGCGTCAGGGAAGTTTACCAGAAGCACCGAACTCCTTAAGGCCCACGTCTGTTTTGCAGCTACAAGCCGAATTTGCAGAGATCCGCGCCGGCTGCGTTTCAAATCCAATCTCACCCTGAACCCCCTTTCACCCTGAACCCGAGCCGCAGGCAGGATTTGGCCTGTTCGGTACGAAAGCTGCAGCGCCCTTCACAAACCCATCTGACATCCCTCCGTTAAAAGCGGGCGCTAAAAGTCACCTCCCTGCTAGCTGCACGCGCGCCTTCTCCAGCTGGGCACTCCGGGCTTTGGGGAAGGGTCCGGTCTTTCCCCAGGGAGCTTTAGGAAAAGCGCTGACGCTGCAGCCACGAAGCCTGCCGTAAGCAAAGGGGCTCACGGAGCTCCTGCCATCGCCAGGCCCTGCCCTCCGTCCCCTCCAGGGCTGCTCTGCAGCGACTCAGGAGCGTCTAAAAGGGAGCCCGGCCGCACGTCAAGCGTTTCCCGCAGCAAATGGATTTGCTCAGGCGTCAGAGCTGGGACGGGAGGTCTGGGTAGCACCGAAGGCCTCGGAAATGGCAACGGGGAGCTCGAGCCAACGTCGCGCTTTGAGACCTGGGATGCATCAGCCCCCCAGCCTTCCTCTCCAGCCGCAGGAACAGCCGCTCCACCAAAGCCTTAAAAGCCACGGCAGAGCGCAGGATCGGCCCCGCTGCCGCACCTGTGAACCAGCCCCTTCAAAACCGTGCCGCTGAGCACCTCCGTGCGGCTGCGGGGTAACAGCAGCCCCACCTCTTCACCACGCACGGGGTACTTAAAAGGTTTTTCTACCAACGCAATGTGGAGACACGGAGCTAGGCATCGACGGCCAAAAAAAAAAAAAAAGAGCATGAAATCGTTTCGCGGGTATCGCATTTATCCACACGCCATGAAGTCAAACCCGGGAAATTCAGAGCGAGCAAAAAAACTTTTAAGCAGCATGCCTCAGGAGCGAAGCCCAGGTGCACCAAGAGCCTCAACTCTGCCCTACAACGATGCCAGGAAGAATTAAATGTTAAACATTTGTGGCTACGCCTGACGTATTTACTTTATTGCTCAAACACCTCGATCGGGCGTTTCGAGGCATCACGTCAGGGCAAAATTGAGGCCGTCTGGCTGCGTTTCTTACTTTCTGCTTGGATTTCTTTCAGGTCTAACCCAAACTCCTCATTTCTTGGTTTTGCAATTATCGCTGCAGGGCTAAAAGCCCGTCTCAGGGAGGTCGTTTCCCCACGGAGCGCTACCACCGCCTTCCCCTTACGCCAGCGTAGGAAGGAAACCCACACAGCGCCCTTTGGAGCCACGGAGGTGAGCAGTAACACCCAGGTGTTCTCCGCTCTGCTGCTTCCCTGCGCTAGCGGCGTGCTGCTGGGCGCTGCTCCACCACGACAGGAAGGTCGTAATCCTTTGCCACCCTCTGCCTAAACCCAGAAGATAGTTTGGGACAGATTTCTGCTGTTTCAGCCCCGGCTACGTACTCCTTGTGCGGTGTTTTGTCAACAACGAAGCCCCATCCCTCTCTAGGCAGCAGGTGGGGCAGGCCGAGGCAGAACCGACACCTAACCCGGCTTTTTCCCACTTCATTTCTGCCAACTCTTTCCCAGAAGCACAACGTTTTCTGTTGCCACGACTTGGCCTGTTCCAAACACCAACGCCGTAATTTGCCTGAAACTGGTAATCCAGAAAGCAAAATTAAAAAATAAATAAAAAGACGGACGTCCCAACACGAGGACTGCTACCGGCCTCGCAGTGAAGATCCAGGTGGTACCCGACAGAACTACCCGGACCTCTCGAGGTGAAAAACAAACCCTAGGGACTTCGTTTCATTTCCCAAACTCCATCTGCAGACAGCGCTTCCTGGCCTGCCAGTGCGGCCATTCAGGCCAGACAAGGCTGTGCCTTTCTCCTGAAACCCTTCATGCCGCTGTCCAGCTCCTGTTTCTTTCCCCTTACGCTCACGATCAGCCTTCTCTGGGGTACAGATCGCATGTTCTCAGAACTTGCGCGGCACCCAGTCCAGCGAGAACTCCCTCTCTGACACCTAGCTACTAAGCAAGCAAAACCGTTT
>NW_026109738.1:0-34000 GCF_013377495.2 Cygnus atratus
CTCCTGGTCTCCCTCATGGGAATGGACTTGTCTTCCTTGGCGGAAGAATTGTTCTCCTTAAGGGTGAAGCCTGAAAAAAAGAAACCATAGCACCAAGGTAAACGCTTCTCCACAACCATAAGAGTCTCCTGTCCATGGTGTGAAACTCTGAGGAATGAAAACAAACAAATAAACAAACAAAAACACACACACACACACACAAAAAAAAAAAAAAAAAACACAAACAAACAAGTATTTTCAAGCAAAAGCAATGACCATGCCTGAGGACGCAGGTCTCGGTAATCCTAGGTCTTCCTTGAGCTAAGAGCGTGTCTTTGCAGGCAGGCCTCCTGGAGAGGACAAAGGCAGGAAAAAACTTGCCCTCCATGCCAGTGTGGATGGAATTCAGTGCAGACCAGGCTGCCCTGGTGTGACCTACTGCTGGCCTAACCTTGCATAGTGTTATTATAGACACCCTTCTGCTAGGCACCGTGTGCTACCCAAGACAGCTGCATGGGTTTGCAGCGTACGATAAAGAAATTCTTCCAGGCCTTTGGGAGGGGCATTATGTGGGATGGTGAAAGGGACAGACAAAGAGGAGAGGTCAAATTCACCAGGCTTCTCTGCCAAGGCTACCTAATAATTCACCCATTGTTAGGCAGATTCTACTGATGTCCAGAGATATCTGACACTTGTCTTTCATCTGATATGCCTTAGGAGCTAGAGCTCTTCCTTGCCTTTGGTGTTCTTTTTTGGCAGGTGGTCCTTCTCTGAGGGTCTGTCGTCCTCCCATGGGTGTTCTCCAGGTGCATGGTCATTCCTGACTCATGCCCAGAGGAAGCTGAACACCGAGGGGGGATGTGGTTGTGTGCTTAGAACAGCTGATACGGAAGGCTTACTGTGCTCTTTCCAAGAGCAATGGTTTCACAAGGCTGGGGGTCGGCCTTTAGCATGACAGACTTTCACAGGCTCCACGTATCTGGCAGTGCCTCACACCAGCTGCCAGGCCAGAAGGAGCAGCAAATGCAAAAATACAGCCAGGAGGGGGCTGAGAATGCCCAAGCCCTCTGTGCCCACAGAGCTAGTACTATTTGCATTGGACAGGGGAGACGTGACCTCTCCCAGAGTGTGGCCAAAGAGGTGGAAATCTCTGGAGAAGCCCTTATGAAGATGTTCTTTCTGAGAAAGTTCAATGTGCTGGACACCTTCCCAGCTCTGAAGAAAAAGCTGTGGAGCCCCACATGGGACTCTGAGAAAGGATGGGGCTCTGGAATGCCGAAGAAGGGACGCAGCAGTGCCCTTCCAGTTCATCCAAAGAAAAGAGCACTGCTCCCAGCCTCTCTGCTTCCCTTTGCCTCCAGCCAGCATGCATGAAGCCAGGCTCTCACCTGCATGGGGAGTCATCTTCCTTCCGCCCGGAACTGCCAGCTGAGGAGCTGCAGAGCTAGCACCTGAAGGAGAGTTTAGTGTGAAGCATGTCCTTCTATTCCCTTGGCAGAGGAAGACCTGGCCTGGTCTCTTGCCCTGCTCATCAGAGGGAAATTCCGTATAGGGGTGTGACACTCCTCCTCACCATATGGCAGTGGAGGGAAAGCACACACCTGTTAACACACAGACACACAGACACACACACGTGCGCGCACACACACACACACAGAGCAGGTTCTTTCTCTGAGCCAATCATTTGAAAACCTTCCGCTCCCTACAACAGCAATACACTCTGCTGGAGAAGGATGTGTCTGATGTTAAAGAGCTGTGCCCCTAGGATCAAATGCATCCCTTCCCAAAGTCTAAGCCTTCTGCTGTGGACGGGAAGAGCTTCTGTGGGTAAGTTGCTCAGAGGAGTAGACCCCACATGGTCACAGTTCTCTCTGCAGTGATCCATCCCACCCGAGATGTTCCCAAGGAAAACGGTTGGCAAGAGGAATGGGGTCCTGCATAATTACTTGAAGGCTCAAAATTCTTCCTAAGGTCTTGGACACTTTGAGACTTTTTCTTGCCTCCTAGATAGAATATTTATATGAAAAGACAGAAAAGAGGAAATTTAGCAAAGACCTTTTCCCTAAGGAAGCACAAGAAATGATATGCACAGCTTTTGGGGAATAACAACTCACGTAGGTACCCTATGAACCAAGGGCCTGATAGCAGCATTGTGGGTTAGGACCAATGTATCCTACCGTGGAGCCCCACTCATGCTCTCAGGGCCATGAGGCTGTCTAAACTGCCCCAGAGCCCAAGTGCAGCATCTTTGCTGGGAAGGTTTCAGGGGGCACACTCTGACACTTGCACTCCTCCCAACCTGCACAGGGATTGCTCTGCTTTCTCCCGTCTCCTCTCAGCAGGTAAAAGGCAACTCGACTTCATGCCCTGGAAGGTTCTGGAGGAGTAAGCTGCATTTGTCCAGCCTTGGCTTGGGACTTTGTTTTTTTTTGCCTTTTTTCTACCAAGTGACATAGGTGTTCAGAGTGGGAAGGACCTTGGAAGGTCTTTAGCAGTGTCTGCTGCTGAATCCGGGGTCTACCCTGAGGTCAGATCAGACATCTCAGGGCTTCTGTTGAGTGGGTTCTGAACTCTTCCAAGAAAGGAGAGGTCAGGTGTGCATCTTCAGCCCTGCTGCAATGGGGTAGGCCCTCAGTCATCTGAGAGCTGGGCCAGTGTTAATCCCAATTGCAAATGAAAGGAAACTGAGGAACTCTCCAATACGGGACAATTTTTTGTGTCTGTGTGCTTGTGCTTGTGTGTGTGTGATGAGGGTGGTAGAATTGAGAAGAGAGGGAAATGGAACCTGCAGATCTGGTCCCCCTTGGCAGACTGCAAAGAAATCTCTGTGGAGATGGCATGTAGCCCTGACAGAAGGAGCAGGGCTACTGTCGGGATTAGGACCCAGTGTTGCAGAAATGAGTACTCTGTCACTCCTAGTTACCTCTTTCCAGATTTTCTGGATCTTCTTCCCCCTTGGTCAGCTTGGAGTAGTGCTCCTGGTCTCCCTCATGGGAATGGACTTGTCTTCCTTGGTGGAAGAATTGTTCTCCTTTAAGGGTGAAGCCTGAAAAAAAGAAACCATAGCACCAAGGTAAACACTTCTCCACAACCATAAGAGTCTCCTGTCCATGGTGTGAAACTCTGAGGAATGAAAACAAACAAATAAACAAACAAAAACACACACACACACACACACAAAACAAAACAAACAAAAAAAAAACGCAAAAAAACAAGTATTTTCAAGCAAAAGCAATGACCATGCCTGAGGACGCAGGTCTCGGTAATCCTAGGTCTTCCTTGAGCTAAGAGCGTGTCTTTGCAGGCAGGCCTCCTGGAGAGGACAAAGGCAGGAAAAAACTTGCCCTCCATGCCAGTGTGGATGGAATTCAGTGCAGACCAGGCTGCCCTGGTGTGACCTACTGCTGGCCTAACCTTGCATAGTGTTATTATAGACACCCTTCTGCTAGGCACCGTGTGCTACCCAAGACAGCTGCATGGGTTTGCAGCGTACGATAAAGAAATTCTTCCAGGCCTTTGGGAGGGGCATTATGTGGGATGGTGAAAGGGACAGACAAAGAGGAGAGGTCAAATTCACCAGGCTTCTCTGCCAAGGCTACCTAATAATTCACCCATTGTTAGGCAGATTCTACTGATGTCCAGAGATATCTGACACTTGTCTTTCATCTGATATGCCTTAGGAGCTAGAGCTCTTCCTTGCCTTTGGTGTTCTTTTTTGGCAGGTGGTCCTTCTCTGAGGGTCTGGCGTCCTCCCATGGGTGTTCTCCAGGTGCATGGTCATTCCTGACTCATGCCCAGAGGAAGCTGAACACCGAGGGGGGATGTGGTTGTGTGCTTAGAACAGCTGATACGGAAGGCTTACTGTGCTCTTTCCAAGAGCAATGGTTTCACAAGGCTGGGGGTCGGCCTTTAGCATGACAGACTTTCACAGGCTCCACGTATCTGGCAGTGCCTCACACCAGCTGCCAGGCCAGAAGGAGCAGCAAATGCAAAAATACAGCCAGGAGGGGGCTGAGAATGCCCAAGCCCTCTGTGCCCACAGAGCTAGTACTATTTGCATTGGACAGGGGAGACGTGACCTCTCCCAGAGTGTGGCCAAAGAGGTGGAAATCTCTGGAGAAGCCCTTATGAAGATGTTCTTTCTGAGAAAGTTCAATGTGCTGGACACCTTCCCAGCTCTGAAGAATAAGCTGTGGAGCCCCACATGGGACTCTGAGAAAGGATGGGGCTCTGGAATGCCGAAGAAGGGACGCAGCAGTGCCCTTCCAGTTCATCCAAAGAAAAGAGCACTGCTCCCAGCCTCTCTGCTTCCCTTTGCCTCCAGCCAGCATGCATGAAGCCAGGCTCTCACCTGCATGGGGAGTCATCTTCCTTCCGCCCGGAACTGCCAGCTGAGGAGCTGCAGAGCTAGCACCTGAAGGAGAGTTTAGTGTGAAGCATGTCCTTCTATTCCCTTGGCAGAGGAAGACCTGGCCTGGTCTCTTGCCCTGCTCATCAGAGGGAAATTCCGTATAGGGGTGTGACACTCCTCCTCACCATATAGCAGTGGAGGGAAAGCACACACCTGTTAACACACAGACACACAGACACACACACGCGCGCGCACACACACACACACAGAGCAGGTTCTTTCTCTGAGCCAATCATTTGAAAACCTTCCGCTCCCTACAACAGCAATACACTCTGCTGGAGAAGGATGTGTCTGATGTTAAAGAGCTGTGCCCCTAGGATCAAATGCATCCCTTCCCAAAGTCTAAGCCTTCTGCTGTGGACGGGAAGAGCTTCTGTGGGTAAGTTGCTCAGAGGAGTAGACCCCACATGGTCACAGTTCTCTCTGCAGTGATCCATCCCACCCGAGATGTTCCCAAGGAAAACGGTTGGCAAGAGGAATGGGGTCCTGCATAATTACTTGAAGGCTCAAAATTCTTCCTAAGGTCTTGGACACTTTGAGACTTTTTCTTGCCTCCTAGATAGAATATTTATATGAAAAGACAGAAAAGAGGAAATTTAGCAAAGACCTTTTCCCTAAGGAAGCACAAGAAATGATATGCACAGCTTTTGGGGAATAACAACTCACGTAGGTACCCTATGAACCAAGGGCCTGATAGCAGCATTGTGGGTTAGGACCAAAGTATCCTACCGTGGAGCCCCACTCATGCTCTCAGGGCCATGAGGCTGTCTAAACTGCCCCAGAGCCCAAGTGCAGCATCTTTGCTGGGAAGGTTTCAGGGGGCACACTCTGACACTTCCACTCCTCCCAACCTGCACAGGGATTGCTCTGCTTTCTCCCGTCTCCTCTCAGCAGGTAAAAGGCAACTCGACTTCATGCCCTGGAAGGTTCTGGAGGAGTAAGTTGCATTTGTCCAGCCTTGGCTTGGGACTTTGTTTTTTTTTGCCTTTTTTCTACCAAGTGACATAGGTGTTCAGAGTGGGAAGGACCTTGGAAGGTCTTTAGCAGTGTCTGCTGCTGAATCCGGGGTCTACCCTGAGGTCAGATCAGACATCTCAGGGCTTCTGTTGAGTGGGTTCTGAACTCTTCCAAGAAAGGAGAGGTCAGGTGTGCATCTTCAGCCCTGCTGCAATGGGGTAGGCCCACAGTCATCTGAGAGCTGGGCCAGTGTTAATCCCAATTGCAAATGAAAGGAAACTGAGGAACTCTCCAATACGGGACAATTTTTTGTGTCTGTGTGCTTGTGCTTGTGTGTGTGTGATGAGGGTGGTAGAATTGAGAAGAGAGGGAAATGGAACCTGCAGATCTGGTCCCCCTTGGCAGACTGCAAAGAAATCTCTGTGGAGATGGCATGTAGCCCTGACAGAAGGAGCAGGGCTACTGTCGGGATTAGGACCCAGTGTTGCAGAAATGAGTACTCTGTCACTCCTAGTTACCTCTTTCCAGATTTTCTGGATCTTCTTCCCCCTTGGTCAGCTTGGAGTAGTGCTCCTGGTCTCCCTCATGGGAATGGACTTGTCTTCCTTGGTGGAAGAATTGTTCTCCTTTAAGGGTGAAGCCTGAAAAAAAGAAACCATAGCACCAAGGTAAACACTTCTCCACAACCATAAGAGTCTCCTGTCCATGGTGTGAAACTCTGAGGAATGAAAACAAACAAATAAACAAACAAAAACACACACACACACACACAAAAAAAAAAAAAAAAAACAAAAAAACAAGTATTTTCAAGCAAAAGCAATGACCATGCCTGAGGACGCAGGTCTCGGTAATCCTAGGTCTTCCTTGAGCTAAGAGCGTGTCTTTGCAGGCAGGCCTCCTGGAGAGGACAAAGGCAGGAAAAAACTTGCCCTCCATGCCAGTGTGGATGGAATTCAGTGCAGACCAGGCTGCCCTGGTGTGACCTACTGCTGGCCTAACCTTGCATAGTGTTATTATAGACACCCTTCTGCTAGGCACCGTGTGCTACCCAAGACAGCTGCATGGGTTTGCAGCGTACGATAAAGAAATTCTTCCAGGCCTTTGGGAGGGGCATTATGTGGGATGGTGAAAGGGACAGACAAAGAGGAGAGGTCAAATTCACCAGGCTTCTCTGCCAAGGCTACCTAATAATTCACCCATTGTTAGGCAGATTCTACTGATGTCCAGAGATATCTGACACTTGTCTTTCATCTGATATGCCTTAGGAGCTAGAGCTCTTCCTTGCCTTTGGTGTTCTTTTTTGGCAGGTGGTCCTTCTCTGAGGGTCTGGCGTCCTCCCATGGGTGTTCTCCAGGTGCATGGTCATTCCTGACTCATGCCCAGAGGAAGCTGAACACCGAGGGGGGATGTGGTTGTGTGCTTAGAACAGCTGATACGGAAGGCTTACTGTGCTCTTTCCAAGAGCAATGGTTTCACAAGGCTGGGGGTCGGCCTTTAGCATGACAGACTTTCACAGGCTCCACGTATCTGGCAGTGCCTCACACCAGCTGCCAGGCCAGAAGGAGCAGCAAATGCAAAAATACAGCCAGGAGGGGGCTGAGAATGCCCAAGCCCTCTGTGCCCACAGAGCTAGTACTATTTGCATTGGACAGGGGAGACGTGACCTCTCCCAGAGTGTGGCCAAAGAGGTGGAAATCTCTGGAGAAGCCCTTATGAAGATGTTCTTTCTGAGAAAGTTCAATGTGCTGGACACCTTCCCAGCTCTGAAGAATAAGCTGTGGAGCCCCACATGGGACTCTGAGAAAGGATGGGGCTCTGGAATGCCGAAGAAGGGACGCAGCAGTGCCCTTCCAGTTCATCCAAAGAAAAGAGCACTGCTCCCAGCCTCTCTGCTTCCCTTTGCCTCCAGCCAGCATGCATGAAGCCAGGCTCTCACCTGCATGGGGAGTCATCTTCCTTCCGCCCGGCAACTGCCAGCTGAGGAGCTGCAGAGCTAGCACCTGAAGGAGAGTTTAGTGTGAAGCATGTCCTTCTATTCCCTTGGCAGAGGAAGACCTGGCCTGGTCTCTTGCCCTGCTCATCAGAGGGAAATTCCGTATAGGGGTGTGACACTCCTCCTCACCATATGGCAGTGGAGGGAAAGCACACACCTGTTAACACACAGACACACAGACACACACACACGCGCGCGCACACACACACACACAGAGCAGGTTCTTTCTCTGAGCCAATCATTTGAAAACCTTCCGCTCCCTACAACAGCAATACACTCTGCTGGAGAAGGATGTGTCTGATGTTAAAGAGCTGTGCCCCTAGGATCAAATGCATCCCTTCCCAAAGTCTAAGCCTTCTGCTGTGGACGGGAAGAGCTTCTGTGGGTAAGTTGCTCAGAGGAGTAGACCCCACATGGTCACAGTTCTCTCTGCAGTGATCCATCCCACCCGAGATGTTCCCAAGGAAAACGGTTGGCAAGAGGAATGGGGTCCTGCATAATTACTTGAAGGCTCAAAATTCTTCCTAAGGTCTTGGACACTTTGAGACTTTTTCTTGCCTCCTAGATAGAATATTTATATGAAAAGACAGAAAAGAGGAAATTTAGCAAAGACCTTTTCCCTAAGGAAGCACAAGAAATGATATGCACAGCTTTTGGGGAATAACAACTCACGTAGGTACCCTATGAACCAAGGGCCTGATAGCAGCATTGTGGGTTAGGACCAAAGTATCCTACCGTGGAGCCCCACTCATGCTCTCAGGGCCATGAGGCTGTCTAAACTGCCCCAGAGCCCAAGTGCAGCATCTTTGCTGGGAAGGTTTCAGGGGGCACACTCTGACACTTCCACTCCTCCCAACCTGCACAGGGATTGCTCTGCTTTCTCCCGTCTCCTCTCAGCAGGTAAAAGGCAACTCGACTTCATGCCCTGGAAGGTTCTGGAGGAGTAAGTTGCATTTGTCCAGCCTTGGCTTGGGACTTTGTTTTTTTTTGCCTTTTTTCTACCAAGTGACATAGGTGTTCAGAGTGGGAAGGACCTTGGAAGGTCTTTAGCAGTGTCTGCTGCTGAATCCGGGGTCTACCCTGAGGTCAGATCAGACTATCTCAGGGCTTCTGTTGAGTGGGTTCTGAACTCTTCCAAGAAAGGAGAGGTCAGGTGTGCATCTTCAGCCCTGCTGCAATGGGGTAGGCCCACAGTCATCTGAGAGCTGGGCCAGTGTTAATCCCAATTGCAAATGAAAGGAAACTGAGGAACTCTCCAATACAGGACAATTTTTTGTGTCTGTGTGCTTGTGCTTGTGTGTGTGTGATGAGGGTGGTAGAATTGAGAAGAGAGGGAAATGGAACCTGCAGATCTGGTCCCCCTTGGCAGACTGCAAAGAAATCTCTGTGGAGATGGCATGTAGCCCTGACAGAAGGAGCAGGGCTACTGTCGGGATTAGGACCCAGTGTTGCAGAAATGAGTACTCTGTCACTCCTAGTTACCTCCTTCCAGATTTTCTGGATCTTCTTCCCCCTTGGTCAGCTTGGAGTAGTGCTCCTGGTCTCCCTCATGGGAATGGACTTGTCTTCCTTGGTGGAAGAATTGTTCTCCTTTAAGGGTGAAGCCTGAAAAAAAGAAACCATAGCACCAAGGTAAACACTTCTCCACAACCATAAGAGTCTCCTGTCCATGGTGTGAAACTCTGAGGAATGAAAACAAACAAATAAACAAACAAAAACACACACACACACACACAAAAAAAAAAAAAAAAAAAAAAACAAGTATTTTCAAGCAAAAGCAATGACCATGCCTGAGGACGCAGGTCTCGGTAATCCTAGGTCTTCCTTGAGCTAAGAGCGTGTCTTTGCAGGCAGGCCTCCTGGAGAGGACAAAGGCAGGAAAAAACTTGCCCTCCATGCCAGTGTGGATGGAATTCAGTGCAGACCAGGCTGCCCTGGTGTGACCTACTGCTGGCCTAACCTTGCATAGTGTTATTATAGACACCCTTCTGCTAGGCACCGTGTGCTACCCAAGACAGCTGCATGGGTTTGCAGCGTACGATAAAGAAATTCTTCCAGGCCTTTGGGAGGGGCATTATGTGGGATGGTGAAAGGGACAGACAAAGAGGAGAGGTCAAATTCACCAGGCTTCTCTGCCAAGGCTACCTAATAATTCACCCATTGTTAGGCAGATTCTACTGATGTCCAGAGATATCTGACACTTGTCTTTCATCTGATATGCCTTAGGAGCTAGAGCTCTTCCTTGCCTTTGGTGTTCTTTTTTGGCAGGTGGTCCTTCTCTGAGGGTCTGGCGTCCTCCCATGGGTGTTCTCCAGGTGCATGGTCATTCCTGACTCATGCCCAGAGGAAGCTGAACACCGAGGGGGGATGTGGTTGTGTGCTTAGAACAGCTGATACGGAAGGCTTACTGTGCTCTTTCCAAGAGCAATGGTTTCACAAGGCTGGGGGTCGGCCTTTAGCATGACAGACTTTCACAGGCTCCACGTATCTGGCAGTGCCTCACACCAGCTGCCAGGCCAGAAGGAGCAGCAAATGCAAAAATACAGCCAGGAGGGGGCTGAGAATGCCCAAGCCCTCTGTGCCCACAGAGCTAGTACTATTTGCATTGGACAGGGGAGACGTGACCTCTCCCAGAGTGTGGCCAAAGAGGTGGAAATCTCTGGAGAAGCCCTTATGAAGATGTTCTTTCTGAGAAAGTTCAATGTGCTGGACACCTTCCCAGCTCTGAAGAATAAGCTGTGGAGCCCCACATGGGACTCTGAGAAAGGATGGGGCTCTGGAATGCCGAAGAAGGGACGCAGCAGTGCCCTTCCAGTTCATCCAAAGAAAAGAGCACTGCTCCCAGCCTCTCTGCTTCCCTTTGCCTCCAGCCAGCATGCATGAAGCCAGGCTCTCACCTGCATGGGGAGTCATCTTCCTTCCGCCCGGAACTGCCAGCTGAGGAGCTGCAGAGCTAGCACCTGAAGGAGAGTTTAGTGTGAAGCATGTCCTTCTATTCCCTTGGCAGAGGAAGACCTGGCCTGGTCTCTTGCCCTGCTCATCAGAGGGAAATTCCGTATAGGGGTGTGACACTCCTCCTCACCATATAGCAGTGGAGGGAAAGCACACACCTGTTAACACACAGACACACAGACACACACACACGCGCGCACACACACACACACAGAGCAGGTTCTTTCTCTGAGCCAATCATTTGAAAACCTTCCGCTCCCTACAACAGCAATACACTCTGCTGGAGAAGGATGTGTCTGATGTTAAAGAGCTGTGCCCCTAGGATCAAATGCATCCCTTCCCAAAGTCTAAGCCTTCTGCTGTGGACGGGAAGAGCTTCTGTGGGTAAGTTGCTCAGAGGAGTAGACCCCACATGGTCACAGTTCTCTCTGCAGTGATCCATCCCACCCGAGATGTTCCCAAGGAAAACGGTTGGCAAGAGGAATGGGGTCCTGCATAATTACTTGAAGGCTCAAAATTCTTCCTAAGGTCTTGGACACTTTGAGACTTTTTCTTGCCTCCTAGATAGAATATTTATATGAAAAGACAGAAAAGAGGAAATTTAGCAAAGACCTTTTCCCTAAGGAAGCACAAGAAATGATATGCACAGCTTTTGGGGAATAACAACTCACGTAGGTACCCTATGAACCAAGGGCCTGATAGCAGCATTGTGGGTTAGGACCAATGTATCCTACCGTGGAGCCCCACTCATGCTCTCAGGGCCATGAGGCTGTCTAAACTGCCCCAGAGCCCAAGTGCAGCATCTTTGCTGGGAAGGTTTCAGGGGGCACACTCTGACACTTCCACTCCTCCCAACCTGCACAGGGATTGCTCTGCTTTCTCCCGTCTCCTCTCAGCAGGTAAAAGGCAACTCGACTTCATGCCCTGGAAGGTTCTGGAGGAGTAAGCTGCATTTGTCCAGCCTTGGCTTGGGACTTTGGTTTTTTTTTGCCTTTTTTCTACCAAGTGACATAGGTGTTCAGAGTGGGAAGGACCTTGGAAGGTCTTTAGCAGTGTCTGCTGCTGAATCCGGGGTCTACCCTGAGGTCAGATCAGACATCTCAGGGCTTCTGTTGAGTGGGTTCTGAACTCTTCCAAGAAAGGAGAGGTCAGGTGTGCATCTTCAGCCCTGCTGCAATGGGGTAGGCCCACAGTCATCTGAGAGCTGGGCCAGTGTTAATCCCAATTGCAAATGAAAGGAAACTGAGGAACTCTCCAATACAGGACAATTTTTTGTGTCTGTGTGCTTGTGCTTGTGTGTGTGTGATGAGGGTGGTAGAATTGAGAAGAGAGGGAAATGGAACCTGCAGATCTGGTCCCCCTTGGCAGACTGCAAAGAAATCTCTGTGGAGATGGCATGTAGCCCTGACAGAAGGAGCAGGGCTACTGTCGGGATTAGGACCCAGTGTTGCAGAAATGAGTACTCTGTCACTCCTAGTTACCTCCTTCCAGATTTTCTGGATCTTCTTCCCCCTTGGTCAGCTTGGAGTAGTGCTCCTGGTCTCCCTCATGGGAATGGACTTGTCTTCCTTGGCGGAAGAATTGTTCTCCTTTAAGGGTGAAGCCTGAAAAAAAGAAACCATAGCACCAAGGTAAACACTTCTCCACAACCATAAGAGTCTCCTGTCCATGGTGTGAAACTCTGAGGAATGAAAACAAACAAATAAACAAACAAAAACACACACACACACACAAAAAAAAAAAAAAAACAAAAAAAACAAGTATTTTCAAGCAAAAGCAATGACCATGCCTGAGGACGCAGGTCTCGGTAATCCTAGGTCTTCCTTGAGCTAAGAGCGTGTCTTTGCAGGCAGGCCTCCTGGAGAGGACAAAGGCAGGAAAAAACTTGCCCTCCATGCCAGTGTGGATGGAATTCAGTGCAGACCAGGCTGCCCTGGTGTGACCTACTGCTGGCCTAACCTTGCATAGTGTTATTATAGACACCCTTCTGCTAGGCACCGTGTGCTACCCAAGACAGCTGCATGGGTTTGCAGCGTACGATAAAGAAATTCTTCCAGGCCTTTGGGAGGGGCATTATGTGGGATGGTGAAAGGGACAGACAAAGAGGAGAGGTCAAATTCACCAGGCTTCTCTGCCAAGGCTACCTAATAATTCACCCATTGTTAGGCAGATTCTACTGATGTCCAGAGATATCTGACACTTGTCTTTCATCTGATATGCCTTAGGAGCTAGAGCTCTTCCTTGCCTTTGGTGTTCTTTTTTGGCAGGTGGTCCTTCTCTGAGGGTCTGGCGTCCTCCCATGGGTGTTCTCCAGGTGCATGGTCATTCCTGACTCATGCCCAGAGGAAGCTGAACACCGAGGGGGGATGTGGTTGTGTGCTTAGAACAGCTGATACGGAAGGCTTACTGTGCTCTTTCCAAGAGCAATGGTTTCACAAGGCTGGGGGTCGGCCTTTAGCATGACAGACTTTCACAGGCTCCACGTATCTGGCAGTGCCTCACACCAGCTGCCAGGCCAGAAGGAGCAGCAAATGCAAAAATACAGCCAGGAGGGGGCTGAGAATGCCCAAGCCCTCTGTGCCCACAGAGCTAGTACTATTTGCATTGGACAGGGGAGACGTGACCTCTCCCAGAGTGTGGCCAAAGAGGTGGAAATCTCTGGAGAAGCCCTTATGAAGATGTTCTTTCTGAGAAAGTTCAATGTGCTGGACACCTTCCCAGCTCTGAAGAATAAGCTGTGGAGCCCCACATGGGACTCTGAGAAAGGATGGGGCTCTGGAATGCCGAAGAAGGGACGCAGCAGTGCCCTTCCAGTTCATCCAAAGAAAAGAGCACTGCTCCCAGCCTCTCTGCTTCCCTTTGCCTCCAGCCAGCATGCATGAAGCCAGGCTCTCACCTGCATGGGGAGTCATCTTCCTTCCGCCCGCAACTGCCAGCTGAGGAGCTGCAGAGCTAGCACCTGAAGGAGAGTTTAGTGTGAAGCATGTCCTTCTATTCCCTTGGCAGAGGAAGACCTGGCCTGGTCTCTTGCCCTGCTCATCAGAGGGAAATTCCGTATAGGGGTGTGACACTCCTCCTCACCATATAGGCAGTGGAGGGAAAGCACACACCTGTTAACACACAGACACACAGACACACACACACGCAGCGCACACACACACACACACAGAGCAGGTTCTTTCTCTGAGCCAATCATTTGAAAACCTTCCGCTCCCTACAACAGCAATACACTCTGCTGGAGAAGGATGTGTCTGATGTTAAAGAGCTGTGCCCCTAGGATCAAATGCATCCCTTCCCAAAGTCTAAGCCTTCTGCTGTGGACGGGAAGAGCTTCTGTGGGTAAGTTGCTCAGAGGAGTAGACCCCACATGGTCACAGTTCTCTCTGCAGTGATCCATCCCACCCGAGATGTTCCCAAGGAAAACGGTTGGCAAGAGGAATGGGGTCCTGCATAATTACTTGAAGGCTCAAAATTCTTCCTAAGGTCTTGGACACTTTGAGACTTTTTCTTGCCTCCTAGATAGAATATTTATATGAAAAGACAGAAAAGAGGAAATTTAGCAAAGACCTTTTCCCTAAGGAAGCACAAGAAATGATATGCACAGCTTTTGGGGAATAACAACTCACAGTAGGTACCCTATGAACCCAAGGGCCTGATAGCAGCATTGTGGGTTTAGGACCAATGTATCCTACCGTGGAGCCCCACTCATGCTCTCAGGGCCATGAGGCTGTCTAAACTGCCCCAGAGCCCAAGTGCAGCATCTTTGCTGGGAAGGTTTCAGGGGGCACACTCTGACACTTCCACTCCTCCCAACCTGCACAGGGATTGCTCTGCTTTCTCCCGTCTCCTCTCAGCAGGTAAAAGGCAACTCGACTTCATGCCCTGGAAGGTTCTGGAGGAGTAAGTTGCATTTGTCCAGCCTTGGCTTGGGACTTTGGTTTTTTTTTGCCTTTTTTCTACCAAGTGACATAGGTGTTCAGAGTGGGAAGGACCTTGGAAGGTCTTTAGCAGTGTCTGCTGCTGAATCCGGGGTCTACCCTGAGGTCAGATCAGACAGTCTCAGGGCTTCTGTTGAGTGGGTTCTGAACTCTTCCAAGAAAGGAGAGGTCAGGTGTGCATCTTCAGCCCTGCTGCAATGGGGTAGGCCCACAGTCATCTGAGAGCTGGGCCAGTGTTAATCCCAATTGCAAATGAAAGGAAACTGAGGAACTCTCCAATACAGGACAATTTTTTGTGTCTGTGTGCTTGTGCTTGTGTGTGTGTGATGAGGGTGGTAGAATTGAGAAGAGAGGGAAATGGAACCTGCAGATCTGGTCCCCCTTGGCAGACTGCAAAGAAATCTCTGTGGAGATGGCATGTAGCCCTGACAGAAGGAGCAGGGCTACTGTCGGGATTAGGACCCAGTGTTGCAGAAATGAGTACTCTGTCACTCCTAGTTACCTCCTTCCAGATTTTCTGGATCTTCTTCCCCCTTGGTCAGCTTGGAGTAGTGCTCCTGGTCTCCCTCATGGGAATGGACTTGTCTTCCTTGGTGGAAGAATTGTTCTCCTTTAAGGGTGAAGCCTGAAAAAAAGAAACCATAGCACCAAGGTAAACACTTCTCCACAACCATAAGAGTCTCCTGTCCATGGTGTGAAACTCTGAGGAATGAAAACAAACAAATAAACAAACAAAAACACACACACACACACAAAAAAAAAAAAAAAAAAAAAAAAACAAGTATTTTCAAGCAAAAGCAATGACCATGCCTGAGGACGCAGGTCTCGGTAATCCTAGGTCTTCCTTGAGCTAAGAGCGTGTCTTTGCAGGCAGGCCTCCTGGAGAGGACAAAGGCAGGAAAAAACTTGCCCTCCATGCCAGTGTGGATGGAATTCAGTGCAGACCAGGCTGCCCTGGTGTGACCTACTGCTGGCCTAACCTTGCATAGTGTTATTATAGACACCCTTCTGCTAGGCACCGTGTGCTACCCAAGACAGCTGCATGGGTTTGCAGCGTACGATAAAGAAATTCTTCCAGGCCTTTGGGAGGGGCATTATGTGGGATGGTGAAAGGGACAGACAAAGAGGAGAGGTCAAATTCACCAGGCTTCTCTGCCAAGGCTACCTAATAATTCACCCATTGTTAGGCAGATTCTACTGATGTCCAGAGATATCTGACACTTGTCTTTCATCTGATATGCCTTAGGAGCTAGAGCTCTTCCTTGCCTTTGGTGTTCTTTTTTGGCAGGTGGTCCTTCTCTGAGGGTCTGGCGTCCTCCCATGGGTGTTCTCCAGGTGCATGGTCATTCCTGACTCATGCCCAGAGGAAGCTGAACACCGAGGGGGGATGTGGTTGTGTGCTTAGAACAGCTGATACGGAAGGCTTACTGTGCTCTTTCCAAGAGCAATGGTTTCACAAGGCTGGGGGTCGGCCTTTAGCATGACAGACTTTCACAGGCTCCACGTATCTGGCAGTGCCTCACACCAGCTGCCAGGCCAGAAGGAGCAGCAAATGCAAAAATACAGCCAGGAGGGGGCTGAGAATGCCCAAGCCCTCTGTGCCCACAGAGCTAGTACTATTTGCATTGGACAGGGGAGACGTGACCTCTCCCAGAGTGTGGCCAAAGAGGTGGAAATCTCTGGAGAAGCCCTTATGAAGATGTTCTTTCTGAGAAAGTTCAATGTGCTGGACACCTTCCCAGCTCTGAAGAATAAGCTGTGGAGCCCCACATGGGACTCTGAGAAAGGATGGGGCTCTGGAATGCCGAAGAAGGGACGCAGCAGTGCCCTTCCAGTTCATCCAAAGAAAAGAGCACTGCTCCCAGCCTCTCTGCTTCCCTTTGCCTCCAGCCAGCATGCATGAAGCCAGGCTCTCACCTGCATGGGGAGTCATCTTCCTTCCGCCCGCAACTGCCAGCTGAGGAGCTGCAGAGCTAGCACCTGAAGGAGAGTTTGGGGTGAAGAATATGCATTGCTTACCATACGAGAGTGTATGTATGAATGTCCACCCTTACCGTACAGCAGCGGAGGGAAATCTAACAATGACCTGTTCACCCCTTCACCTCCTCCCCCAGTCTGCAGCATCTTCCTTTGAGCACATTGTTTGAAAGCCTTCTGCTCCCAACAACAGCAATGCTCTCTGATGGAGAAGGACATGCCTGATGTTAAAGAGGTGTGCCCCTGGGACCAAATCCATCTTTCCTGAAGGCCATGCCTTCTGGTCTGATCTGGAAGGGTACTGCGGAAGCTTGCTCAGTGGAGTAGACCTCCACAGGGGGTCACTTCTCTCCAATCTGAGATTCTCCCAAGGAAGACCGTGGGCAAGAGGAATGGGATCCAGCATACTTACTTGAAGGCTCAAAATTCATCCTAAGGTCTTGGACACTCTGAGACATTTTCTTGCCTCCTGGACAGAATATTTAAATGAGAAGACAGAAAAGAGGAAATTTAGCAAAGACCTTTTCCCTAAGGAAGCACAAGAAATGATATGCCCAGCTTTTGGGAGAGAACAAGTCATGTAGGCTGCCCTAGAATCACAGTGTTCTATGAGCCAAGGGCCTGATAGCAGCATTGTGGGTTTGGACCAATGTATCCTACCGTGGAGCCCCACTCATGCTCTCAGGGCCATGAGGCTGTCTAAACTGCCCCAGAGCCCAAGTGCAGCATCTTTGCTGGGAAGGTTTCAGGGGGCACACTCTGACACTTCCACTCCTCCCAACCTGCACAGGGATTGCTCTGCTTTCTCCCGTCTCCTCTCAGCAGGTAAAAGGCAACTCGACTTCATGCCCTGGAAGGTTCTGGAGGAGTAAGTTGCATTTGTCCAGCCTTGGCTTGGGACTTTGGTTTTTTTTTGCCTTTTTTCTACCAAGTGACATAGGTGTTCAGAGTGGGAAGGACCTTGGAAGGTCTTTAGCAGTGTCTGCTGCTGAATCCGGGGTCTACCCTGAGGTCAGATCAGACATCTCAGGGCTTCTGTTGAGTGGGTTCTGAACTCTTCCAAGAAAGGAGAGGTCAGGTGTGCATCTTCAGCCCTGCTGCAATGGGGTAGGCCCACAGTCATCTGAGAGCTGGGCCAGTGTTAATCCCAATTGCAAATGAAAGGAAACTGAGGAACTCTCCAATACAGGACAATTTTTTGTGTCTGTGTGCTTGTGCTTGTGTGTGTGTGATGAGGGTGGTAGAATTGAGAAGAGAGGGAAATGGAACCTGCAGATCTGGTCCCCCTTGGCAGACTGCAAAGAAATCTCTGTGGAGATGGCATGTAGCCCTGACAGAAGGAGCAGGGCTACTGTCGGGATTAGGACCCAGTGTTGCAGAAATGAGTACTCTGTCACTCCTAGTTACCTCCTTCCAGATTTTCTGGATCTTCTTCCCCCTTGGTCAGCTTGGAGTAGTGCTCCTGGTCTCCCTCATGGGAATGGACTTGTCTTCCTTGGCGGAAGAATTGTTCTCCTTTAAGGGTGAAGCCTGAAAAAAAGAAACCATAGCACCAAGGTAAACACTTCTCCACAACCATAAGAGTCTCCTGTCCATGGTGTGAAACTCTGAGGAATGAAAACAAACAAATAAACAAACAAAAACACACACACACACACAAAAAAAAAAAAAAAAAAAAAAAAAAACAAGTATTTTCAAGCAAAAGCAATGACCATGCCTGAGGACGCAGGTCTCGGTAATCCTAGGTCTTCCTTGAGCTAAGAGCGTGTCTTTGCAGGCAGGCCTCCTGGAGAGGACAAAGGCAGGAAAAAACTTGCCCTCCATGCCAGTGTGGATGGAATTCAGTGCAGACCAGGCTGCCCTGGTGTGACCTACTGCTGGCCTAACCTTGCATAGTGTTATTATAGACACCCTTCTGCTAGGCACCGTGTGCTACCCAAGACAGCTGCATGGGTTTGCAGCGTACGATAAAGAAATTCTTCCAGGCCTTTGGGAGGGGCATTATGTGGGATGGTGAAAGGGACAGACAAAGAGGAGAGGTCAAATTCACCAGGCTTCTCTGCCAAGGCTACCTAATAATTCACCCATTGTTAGGCAGATTCTACTGATGTCCAGAGATATCTGACACTTGTCTTTCATCTGATATGCCTTAGGAGCTAGAGCTCTTCCTTGCCTTTGGTGTTCTTTTTTGGCAGGTGGTCCTTCTCTGAGGGTCTGGCGTCCTCCCATGGGTGTTCTCCAGGTGCATGGTCATTCCTGACTCATGCCCAGAGGAAGCTGAACACCGAGGGGGGATGTGGTTGTGTGCTTAGAACAGCTGATACGGAAGGCTTACTGTGCTCTTTCCAAGAGCAATGGTTTCACAAGGCTGGGGGTCGGCCTTTAGCATGACAGACTTTCACAGGCTCCACGTATCTGGCAGTGCCTCACACCAGCTGCCAGGCCAGAAGGAGCAGCAAATGCAAAAATACAGCCAGGAGGGGGCTGAGAATGCCCAAGCCCTCTGTGCCCACAGAGCTAGTACTATTTGCATTGGACAGGGGAGACGTGACCTCTCCCAGAGTGTGGCCAAAGAGGTGGAAATCTCTGGAGAAGCCCTTATGAAGATGTTCTTTCTGAGAAAGTTCAATGTGCTGGACACCTTGCCAGCTCTGAAGAAAAAGCTGTGGAGCCCCACGAGGTAAGATGGAACACTAGAAGGCAGAGGAACGGACCCATCACTGCCTTTCTAATTAATCCCCAGACAAAAGCGCTTGTACCAGCCCCTCCACTTCCCTTTGCCTCCAGCCAGCATGCATGAAGCCACACTCCTATGTGCGTGGGGAGTTGTCTTTTTTCCACTTGGGACTGCCAGCTGAGGAGCTGCAGAGCTGCCACCCTCAAGAGAGTTAGGGGTGAAGAATATGCATTGCTTACCATACGAGAGTGTATGTATGAATGTCCACCCTTACCGTACAGCAGCGGAGGGAAATCTAACAATGACCTGTTCACCCCTTCACCTCCTCCCCCAGTCTGCAGCATCTTCCTTTGAGCACATTGTTTGAAAGCCTTCTGCTCCCAACAACAGCAATGCTCTCTGATGGAGAAGGACATGCCTGATGTTAAAGAGGTGTGCCCCTGGGACCAAATCCATCTTTCCTGAAGGCCATGCCTTCTGGTCTGATCTGGAAGGGTACTGCGGAAGCTTGCTCAGTGGAGTAGACCTCCACAGGGGGTCACTTCTCTCCAATCTGAGATTCTCCCAAGGAAGACCGTGGGCAAGAGGAATGGGATCCAGCATACTTACTTGAAGGCTCAAAATTCATCCTAAGGTCTTGGACACTCTGAGACATTTTCTTGCCTCCTGGACAGAATATTTAAATGAGAAGACAGAAAAGAGGAAATTTAGCAAAGACCTTTTCCCTAAGGAAGCACAAGAAATGATATGCCCAGCTTTTGGGAGAGAACAAGTCATGTAGGCTGCCCTAGAATCACAGTGTTCTATGAGCCAAGGGCCTGATAGCAGCATTGTGGGTTTGGACCAATGTATCCTACCGTGGAGCCCCACTCATGCTCTCAGGGCCATGAGGCTGTCTAAACTGCCCCAGAGCCCAAGTGCAGCATCTTTGCTGGGAAGGTTTCAGGGGGCACACTCTGACACTTCCACTCCTCCCAACCTGCACAGGGATTGCTCTGCTTTCTCCCGTCTCCTCTCAGCAGGTAAAAGGCAACTCGACTTCATGCCCTGGAAGGTTCTGGAGGAGTAAGTTGCATTTGTCCAGCCTTGGCTTGGGACTTTGGTTTTTTTTGCCTTTTTTCTACCAAGTGACATAGGTGTTCAGAGTGGGAAGGACCTTGGAAGGTCTTTAGCAGTGTCTGCTGCTGAATCCGGGGTCTACCCTGAGGTCAGATCAGACGTCTCAGGGCTTCTGTTGAGTGGGTTCTGAACTCTTCCAAGAAAGGAGAGGTCAGGTGTGCATCTTCAGCCCTGCTGCAATGGGGTAGGCCCACAGTCATCTGAGAGCTGGGCCAGTGTTAATCCCAATTGCAAATGAAAGGAAACTGAGGAACTCTCCAATACAGGACAATTTTTTGTGTCTGTGTGCTTGTGCTTGTGTGTGTGTGATGAGGGTGGTAGAATTGAGAAGAGAGGGAAATGGAACCTGCAGATCTGGTCCCCCTTGGCAGACTGCAAAGAAATCTCTGTGGAGATGGCATGTAGCCCTGACAGAAGGAGCAGGGCTACTGTCGGGATTAGGACCCAGTGTTGCAGAAATGAGTACTCTGTCACTCCTAGTTACCTCCTTCCAGATTTTCTGGATCTTCTTCCCCCTTGGTCAGCTTGGAGTAGTGCTCCTGGTCTCCCTCATGGGAATGGACTTGTCTTCCTTGGCGGAAGAATTGTTCTCCTTTAAGGGTGAAGCCTGAAAAAAAGAAACCATAGCACCAAGGTAAACACTTCTCCACAACCATAAGAGTCTCCTGTCCATGGTGTGAAACTCTGAGGAATGAAAACAAACAAATAAACAAACAAAAACACACACACACACACACAAAAAAAAAAAAAAAAAAAAAAAACAAGTATTTTCAAGCAAAAGCAATGACCATGCCTGAGGACGGCAGGTCTCGGTAATCCTAGGTCTTCCTTGAGCTAAGAGCGTGTCTTTGCAGGCAGGCCTCCTGGAGAGGACAAAGGCAGGAAAAAACTTGCCCTCCATGCCAGTGTGGATGGAATTCAGTGCAGACCAGGCTGCCCTGGTGTGACCTACTGCTGGCCTAACCTTGCATAGTGTTATTATAGACACCCTTCTGCTAGGCACCGTGTGCTACCCAAGACAGCTGCATGGGTTTGCAGCGTACGATAAAGAAATTCTTCCAGGCCTTTGGGAGGGGCATTATGTGGGATGGTGAAAGGGACAGACAAAGAGGAGAGGTCAAATTCACCAGGCTTCTCTGCCAAGGCTACCTAATAATTCACCCATTGTTAGGCAGATTCTACTGATGTCCAGAGATATCTGACACTTGTCTTTCATCTGATATGCCTTAGGAGCTAGAGCTCTTCCTTGCCTTTGGTGTTCTTTTTTGGCAGGTGGTCCTTCTCTGAGGGTCTGGCGTCCTCCCATGGGTGTTCTCCAGGTGCATGGTCATTCCTGACTCATGCCCAGAGGAAGCTGAACACCGAGGGGGGATGTGGTTGTGTGCTTAGAACAGCTGATACGGAAGGCTTACTGTGCTCTTTCCAAGAGCAATGGTTTCACAAGGCTGGGGGTCGGCCTTTAGCATGACAGACTTTCACAGGCTCCACGTATCTGGCAGTGCCTCACACCAGCTGCCAGGCCAGAAGGAGCAGCAAATGCAAAAATACAGCCAGGAGGGGGCTGAGAATGCCCAAGCCCTCTGTGCCCACAGAGCTAGTACTATTTGCATTGGACAGGGGAGACGTGACCTCTCCCAGAGTGTGGCCAAAGAGGTGGAAATCTCTGGAGAAGCCCTTATGAAGATGTTCTTTCTGAGAAAGTTCAATGTGCTGGACACCTTGCCAGCTCTGAAGAAAAAGCTGTGGAGCCCCACGAGGTAAGATGGAACACTAGAAGGCAGAGGAACGGACCCATCACTGCCTTTCTAATTAATCCCCAGACAAAAGCGCTTGTACCAGCCCCTCCACTTCCCTTTGCCTCCAGCCAGCATGCATGAAGCCACACTCCTATGTGCGTGGGGAGTTGTCTTTTTTCCACTTGGGACTGCCAGCTGAGGAGCTGCAGAGCTGCCACCCTCAAGAGAGTTAGGGGTGAAGAATATGCATTGCTTACCATACGAGAGTGTATGTATGAATGTCCACCCTTACCGTACAGCAGCGGAGGGAAATCTAACAATGACCTGTTCACCCCTTCACCTCCTCCCCCAGTCTGCAGCATCTTCCTTTGAGCACATTGTTTGAAAGCCTTCTGCTCCCAACAACAGCAATGCTCTCTGATGGAGAAGGACATGCCTGATGTTAAAGAGGTGTGCCCCTGGGACCAAATCCATCTTTCCTGAAGGCCATGCCTTCTGGTCTGATCTGGAAGGGTACTGCGGAAGCTTGCTCAGTGGAGTAGACCTCCACAGGGGGTCACTTCTCTCCAATCTGAGATTCTCCCAAGGAAGACCGTGGGCAAGAGGAATGGGATCCAGCATACTTACTTGAAGGCTCAAAATTCATCCTAAGGTCTTGGACACTCTGAGACATTTTCTTGCCTCCTGGACAGAATATTTAAATGAAAAGACAGAAAAGAGGAAATTTAGCAAAGACCTTTTCCCTAAGGAAGCACAAGAAATGATATGCCCAGCTTTTGGGAGAGAACAAGTCATGTAGGCTGCCCTAGAATCACAGTGTTCTATGAGCCAAGGGCCTGATAGCAGCATTGTGGGTTTGGACCAATGTATCCTACCGTGGAGCCCCACTCATGCTCTCAGGGCCATGAGGCTGTCTAAACTGCCCCAGAGCCCAAGTGCAGCATCTTTGCTGGGAAGGTTTCAGGGGGCACACTCTGACACTTCCACTCCTCCCAACCTGCACAGGGATTGCTCTGCTTTCTCCCGTCTCCTCTCAGCAGGTAAAAGGCAACTCGACTTCATGCCCTGGAAGGTTCTGGAGGAGTAAGTTGCATTTGTCCAGCCTTGGCTTGGGACTTTGGTTTTTTTTGCCTTTTTTCTACCAAGTGACATAGGTGTTCAGAGTGGGAAGGACCTTGGAAGGTCTTTAGCAGTGTCTGCTGCTGAATCCGGGGTCTACCCTGAGGTCAGATCAGACGTCTCAGGGCTTCTGTTGAGTGGGTTCTGAACTCTTCCAAGAAAGGAGAGGTCAGGTGTGCATCTTCAGCCCTGCTGCAATGGGGTAGGCCCACAGTCATCTGAGAGCTGGGCCAGTGTTAATCCCAATTGCAAATGAAAGGAAACTGAGGAACTCTCCAATACAGGACAATTTTTTGTGTCTGTGTGCTTGTGCTTGTGTGTGTGTGATGAGGGTGGTAGAATTGAGAAGAGAGGGAAATGGAACCTGCAGATCTGGTCCCCCTTGGCAGACTGCAAAGAAATCTCTGTGGAGATGGCATGTAGCCCTGACAGAAGGAGCAGGGCTACTGTCGGGATTAGGACCCAGTGTTGCAGAAATGAGTACTCTGTCACTCCTAGTTACCTCCTTCCAGATTTTCTGGATCTTCTTCCCCCTTGGTCAGCTTGGAGTAGTGCTCCTGGTCTCCCTCATGGGAATGGACTTGTCTTCCTTGGCGGAAGAATTGTTCTCCTTTAAGGGTGAAGCCTGAAAAAAAGAAACCATAGCACCAAGGTAAACACTTCTCCACAACCATAAGAGTCTCCTGTCCATGGTGTGAAACTCTGAGGAATGAAAACAAACAAATAAACAAACAAAAACACACACACACACACAAAAAAAAAAAAAAAAAAAAAAAAAAACGCAAAAAACCAAGTATTTTCAAGCAAAAGCAATGACCATGCCTGAGGACGCAGGTCTCGGTAATCCTAGGTCTTCCTTGAGCTAAGAGCGTGTCTTTGCAGGCAGGCCTCCTGGAGAGGACAAAGGCAGGAAAAAACTTGCCCTCCATGCCAGTGTGGATGGAATTCAGTGCAGACCAGGCTGCCCTGGTGTGACCTACTGCTGGCCTAACCTTGCATAGTGTTATTATAGACACCCTTCTGCTAGGCACCGTGTGCTACCCAAGACAGCTGCATGGGTTTGCAGCGTACGATAAAGAAATTCTTCCAGGCCTTTGGGAGGGGCATTATGTGGGATGGTGAAAGGGACAGACAAAGAGGAGAGGTCAAATTCACCAGGCTTCTCTGCCAAGGCTACCTAATAATTCACCCATTGTTAGGCAGATTCTACTGATGTCCAGAGATATCTGACACTTGTCTTTCATCTGATATGCCTTAGGAGCTAGAGCTCTTCCTTGCCTTTGGTGTTCTTTTTTGGCAGGTGGTCCTTCTCTGAGGGTCTGGCGTCCTCCCATGGGTGTTCTCCAGGTGCATGGTCATTCCTGACTCATGCCCAGAGGAAGCTGAACACCGAGGGGGGATGTGGTTGTGTGCTTAGAACAGCTGATACGGAAGGCTTACTGTGCTCTTTCCAAGAGCAATGGTTTCACAAGGCTGGGGGTCGGCCTTTAGCATGACAGACTTTCACAGGCTCCACGTATCTGGCAGTGCCTCACACCAGCTGCCAGGCCAGAAGGAGCAGCAAATGCAAAAATACAGCCAGGAGGGGGCTGAGAATGCCCAAGCCCTCTGTGCCCACAGAGCTAGTACTATTTGCATTGGACAGGGGAGACGTGACCTCTCCCAGAGTGTGGCCAAAGAGGTGGAAATCTCTGGAGAAGCCCTTATGAAGATGTTCTTTCTGAGAAAGTTCAATGTGCTGGACACCTTGCCAGCTCTGAAGAAAAAGCTGTGGAGCCCCACGAGGTAAGATGGAACACTAGAAGGCAGAGGAACGGACCCATCACTGCCTTTCTAATTAATCCCCAGACAAAAGCGCTTGTACCAGCCCCTCCACTTCCCTTTGCCTCCAGCCAGCATGCATGAAGCCACACTCCTATGTGCGTGGGGAGTTGTCTTTTTTCCACTTGGGACTGCCAGCTGAGGAGCTGCAGAGCTGCCACCCTCAAGAGAGTTAGGGGTGAAGAATATGCATTGCTTACCATACGAGAGTGTATGTATGAATGTCCACCCTTACCGTACAGCAGCGGAGGGAAATCTAACAATGACCTGTTCACCCCTTCACCTCCTCCCCCAGTCTGCAGCATCTTCCTTTGAGCACATTGTTTGAAAGCCTTCTGCTCCCAACAACAGCAATGCTCTCTGATGGAGAAGGACATGCCTGATGTTAAAGAGGTGTGCCCCTGGGACCAAATCCATCTTTCCTGAAGGCCATGCCTTCTGGTCTGATCTGGAAGGGTACTGCGGAAGCTTGCTCAGTGGAGTAGACCTCCACAGGGGGTCACTTCTCTCCAATCTGAGATTCTCCCAAGGAAGACCGTGGGCAAGAGGAATGGGATCCAGCATACTTACTTGAAGGCTCAAAATTCATCCTAAGGTCTTGGACACTCTGAGACATTTTCTTGCCTCCTGGACAGAATATTTAAATGAGAAGACAGAAAAGAGGAAATTTAGCAAAGACCTTTTCCCTAAGGAAGCACAAGAAATGATATGCCCAGCTTTTGGGAGAGAACAAGTCATGTAGGCTGCCCTAGAATCACAGTGTTCTATGAGCCAAGGGCCTGATAGCAGCACTGTGGGTTTGGACCAATGTATCCTACCGTGGAGCCCCACTCATGCTCTCAGGGCCATGAGGCTGTCTAAACTGCCCCAGAGCCCAAGTGCAGCATCTTTGCTGGGAAGGTTTCAGGGGGCACACTCTGACACTTCCACTCCTCCCAACCTGCACAGGGATTGCTCTGCTTTCTCCCGTCTCCTCTCAGCAGGTAAAAGGCAACTCGACTTCATGCCCTGGAAGGTTCTGGAGGAGTAAGCTGCATTTGTCCAGCCTTGGCTTGGGACTTTGGTTTTTTTTTGCCTTTTTTCTACCAAGTGACATAGGTGTTCAGAGTGGGAAGGACCTTGGAAGGTCTTTAGCAGTGTCTGCTGCTGAATCCGGGGTCTACCCTGAGGTCAGATCAGACGTCTCAGGGCTTCTGTTGAGTGGGTTCTGAACTCTTCCAAGAAAGGAGAGGTCAGGTGTGCATCTTCAGCCCTGCTGCAATGGGGTAGGCCCACAGTCATCTGAGAGCTGGGCCAGTGTTAATCCCAATTGCAAATGAAAGGAAACTGAGGAACTCTCCAATACAGGACAATTTTTTGTGTCTGTGTGCTTGTGCTTGTGTGTGTGTGATGAGGGTGGTAGAATTGAGAAGAGAGGGAAATGGAACCTGCAGATCTGGTCCCCCTTGGCAGACTGCAAAGAAATCTCTGTGGAGATGGCATGTAGCCCTGACAGAAGGAGCAGGGCTACTGTCGGGATTAGGACCCAGTGTTGCAGAAATGAGTACTCTGTCACTCCTAGTTACCTCCTTCCAGATTTTCTGGATCTTCTTCCCCCTTGGTCAGCTTGGAGTAGTGCTCCTGGTCTCCCTCATGGGAATGGACTTGTCTTCCTTGGCGGAAGAATTGTTCTCCTTTAAGGGTGAAGCCTGAAAAAAAGAAACCATAGCACCAAGGTAAACACTTCTCCACAACCATAAGAGTCTCCTGTCCATGGTGTGAAACTCTGAGGAATGAAAACAAACAAATAAACAAACAAAAACACACACACACACACACAAAAAAAAAAAAAAAAAAAAAAAAAAAAAACAAGTATTTTCAAGCAAAAGCAATGACCATGCCTGAGGACGGAGGTCTCGGTAATCCTAGGTCTTCCTTGAGCTAAGAGCGTGTCTTTGCAGGCAGGCCTCCTGGAGAGGACAAAGGCAGGAAAAAACTTGCCCTCCATGCCAGTGTGGATGGAATTCAGTGCAGACCAGGCTGCCCTGGTGTGACCTACTGCTGGCCTAACCTTGCATAGTGTTATTATAGACACCCTTCTGCTAGGCACCGTGTGCTACCCAAGACAGCTGCATGGGTTTGCAGCATACGATAAAGAAATTCTTCCAGGCCTTTGGGAGGGGCATTATGTGGGATGGTGAAAGGGACAGACAAAGAGGAGAGGTCAAATTCACCAGGCTTCTCTGCCAAGGCTACCTAATAATTCACCCATTGTTAGGCAGATTCTACTGATGTCCAGAGATATCTGACACTTGTCTTTCATCTGATATGCCTTAGGAGCTAGAGCTCTTCCTTGCCTTTGGTGTTCTTTTTTGGCAGGTGGTCCTTCTCTGAGGGTCTGGCGTCCTCCCATGGGTGTTCTCCAGGTGCATGGTCATTCCTGACTCATGCCCAGAGGAAGCTGAACACCGAGGGGGGATGTGGTTGTGTGCTTAGAACAGCTGATACGGAAGGCTTACTGTGCTCTTTCCAAGAGCAATGGTTTCACAAGGCTGGGGGTCGGCCTTTAGCATGACAGACTTTCACAGGCTCCACGTATCTGGCAGTGCCTCACACCAGCTGCCAGGCCAGAAGGAGCAGCAAATGCAAAAATACAGCCAGGAGGGGGCTGAGAATGCCCAAGCCCTCTGTGCCCACAGAGCTAGTACTATTTGCATTGGACAGGGGAGACGTGACCTCTCCCAGAGTGTGGCCAAAGAGGTGGAAATCTCTGGAGAAGCCCTTATGAAGATGTTCTTTCTGAGAAAGTTCAATGTGCTGGACACCTTGCCAGCTCTGAAGAAAAAGCTGTGGAGCCCCACGAGGTAAGATGGAACACTAGAAGGCAGAGGAACGGACCCATCACTGCCTTTCTAATTAATCCCCAGACAAAAGCGCTTGTACCAGCCCCTCCACTTCCCTTTGCCTCCAGCCAGCATGCATGAAGCCACACTCCTATGTGCGTGGGGAGTTGTCTTTTTTCCACTTGGGACTGCCAGCTGAGGAGCTGCAGAGCTGCCACCCTCAAGAGAGTTAGGGGTGAAGAATATGCATTGCTTACCATACGAGAGTGTATGTATGAATGTCCACCCTTACCGTACAGCAGCGGAGGGAAATCTAACAATGACCTGTTCACCCCTTCACCTCCTCCCCCAGTCTGCAGCATCTTCCTTTGAGCACATTGTTTGAAAGCCTTCTGCTCCCAACAACAGCAATGCTCTCTGATGGAGAAGGACATGCCTGATGTTAAAGAGGTGTGCCCCTGGGACCAAATCCATCTTTCCTGAAGGCCATGCCTTCTGGTCTGATCTGGAAGGGTACTGCGGAAGCTTGCTCAGTGGAGTAGACCTCCACAGGGGGTCACTTCTCTCCAATCTGAGATTCTCCCAAGGAAGACCGTGGGCAAGAGGAATGGGATCCAGCATACTTACTTGAAGGCTCAAAATTCATCCTAAGGTCTTGGACACTCTGAGACATTTTCTTGCCTCCTGGACAGAATATTTAAATGAAAAGACAGAAAAGAGGAAATTTAGCAAAGACCTTTTCCCTAAGGAAGCACAAGAAATGATATGCCCAGCTTTTGGGAGAGAACAAGTCATGTAGGCTGCCCTAGAATCACAGTGTTCTATGAGCCAAGGGCCTGATAGCAGCATTGTGGGTTTGGACCAATGTATCCTACCGTGGAGCCCCACTCATGCTCTCAGGGCCATGAGGCTGTCTAAACTGCCCCAGAGCCCAAGTGCAGCATCTTTGCTGGGAAGGTTTCAGGGGGCACACTCTGACACTTCCACTCCTCCCAACCTGCACAGGGATTGCTCTGCTTTCTCCCGTCTCCTCTCAGCAGGTAAAAGGCAACTCGACTTCATGCCCTGGAAGGTTCTGGAGGAGTAAGTTGCATTTGTCCAGCCTTGGCTTGGGACTTTGGTTTTTTTTGCCTTTTTTCTACCAAGTGACATAGGTGTTCAGAGTGGGAAGGACCTTGGAAGGTCTTTAGCAGTGTCTGCTGCTGAATCCGGGGTCTACCCTGAGGTCAGATCAGACGTCTCAGGGCTTCTGTTGAGTGGGTTCTGAACTCTTCCAAGAAAGGAGAGGTCAGGTGTGCATCTTCAGCCCTGCTGCAATGGGGTAGGCCCACAGTCATCTGAGAGCTGGGCCAGTGTTAATCCCAATTGCAAATGAAAGGAAACTGAGGAACTCTCCAATACAGGACAATTTTTTGTGTCTGTGTGCTTGTGCTTGTGTGTGTGTGATGAGGGTGGTAGAATTGAGAAGAGAGGGAAATGGAACCTGCAGATCTGGTCCCCCTTGGCAGACTGCAAAGAAATCTCTGTGGAGATGGCATGTAGCCCTGACAGAAGGAGCAGGGCTACTGTCGGGATTAGGACCCAGTGTTGCAGAAATGAGTACTCTGTCACTCCTAGTTACCTCCTTCCAGATTTTCTGGATCTTCTTCCCCCTTGGTCAGCTTGGAGTAGTGCTCCTGGTCTCCCTCATGGGAATGGACTTGTCTTCCTTGGCGGAAGAATTGTTCTCCTTTAAGGGTGAAGCCTGAAAAAAAGAAACCATAGCACCAAGGTAAACACTTCTCCACAACCATAAGAGTCTCCTGTCCATGGTGTGAAACTCTGAGGAATGAAAACAAACAAATAAACAAACAAAAACACACACACACACACACAAAAAAAAACACAAGTATTTTCAAGCAAAAGCAATGACCATGCCTGAGGACGCAGGTCTCGGTAATCCTAGGTCTTCCTTGAGCTAAGAGCGTGTCTTTGCAGGCAGGCCTCCTGGAGAGGACAAAGGCAGGAAAAAACTTGCCCTCCATGCCAGTGTGGATGGAATTCAGTGCAGACCAGGCTGCCCTGGTGTGACCTACTGCTGGCCTAACCTTGCATAGTGTTATTATAGACACCCTTCTGCTAGGCACCGTGTGCTACCCAAGACAGCTGCATGGGTTTGCAGCGTACGATAAAGAAATTCTTCCAGGCCTTTGGGAGGGGCATTATGTGGGATGGTGAAAGGGACAGACAAAGAGGAGAGGTCAAATTCACCAGGCTTCTCTGCCAAGGCTACCTAATAATTCACCCATTGTTAGGCAGATTCTACTGATGTCCAGAGATATCTGACACTTGTCTTTCATCTGATATGCCTTAGGAGCTAGAGCTCTTCCTTGCCTTTGGTGTTCTTTTTTGGCAGGTGGTCCTTCTCTGAGGGTCTGTCGTCCTCCCATGGGTGTTCTCCAGGAAGCACAAAAAATGATATGCACAGCTTTTGGGGAAAAAATCCATCCCTTCCCAAAGTCTAAGCCTTCCGCTGTGGACGGGAAGAGTTTCTGTGGGTAAGTTGCTCAGAGGAGTAGACCCCACATGGTCACAGTTCTCTCTGCAGTGATCCATCCCACCCGAGATGTTCCCAAGGAAAACGGTTGGCAAGAGGAATGGGGTCCTGCATACTTACTTGAAGGCTCAAAATTCTTCCTAAGGTCTTGGACACTCCAAGATATTTCCTTGTGTCCTGGGCATTGTATTCATATGAAAAGACAGAAAAGAGGAAATTTAGCAAAGACCTTTTCCCTAAGGAAGCACAAGAAATGATATGCACAGCTTTTGGGGAATAACAAGTCACGTAGGTACCCTATGAACCAAGGGCCTGATAGCAGCATTGTGGGTTAGGACCAAAGTATCCTACCGTGGAGCCCCACTCATGCTCTCAGGGCCATGAGGCTGTCTAAACTGCCCCAGAGCCCAAGTGCTTAGCTTTTGCTAAGCCAAGTCCTTAGCTTTTGCTCACCTCTGTGTGATAGGCTATTACCATATAAATATTATACCCAAATTAGAAAAATTCTGAGTGTGATCTGTGTGTTACCCAAGCACACATGTATTTGTGTGCCACCTGACTCCTTTCTCTTCCCAACACCATCTCTTTGCAACAGAGGTGCTCATATCAGTAACCTATGCTCAAAGACAGGTCTAGTCTCTGTTCTGATGGAACCTGATCTCTTCTTATTTTATGATCAACTGAATGAAATGGTTGACATCACAGCTGAGCTCCACTCTCACATTTTACTACTTATACTACTACTAATGAAATTACTTTGGTAAATTCCTTTCCTTGTGTTGCCAGTTTACTAACTGACATGCTCCAGAATGGACTTCTCTTTCCTCAGAGAATGCTTTATAATTCATTGGCTTTGGAAAAGACCTCACTCGTCCCTGAAAAACAGAAACACGAAATTAGCATTCTGACACACCTCTAGTCAGCATTAGTTACCTCTTCCCTGGCTTTCAAGTCCTCTTTCCCCGATAACGTATACAGGGCAGGAGACATAGCGTCTCCCACGTACTTCCAGTCTTCCTCTTTTCAAAGCTGAGTCCTGTCTCTTGAAGGTGCTGCCTGTTAAAGAAGTCAAATAACATTGTAAGCCCATATCCACAAGGGCTTGGTTCTCCTCTGCAGCTGAGGACACTCAGAAAAATTCAAATGAAGCAAATTCCTCACAAACGAAAGCAACAGGCATAGAGGGGGGCCCAAGGTATGCCTTCCCAAGCCTTCCTCCAGGGAAGAAATTCCTTTTCAAGCATCCCCCAAGGATGATGAAGAAGAAAAAGAAGATCTTGCCATACAACCAAGGGAAGAGGGGATTCCAGACAGTTCAGGCTGTCCCGCTTTGCGCTGTGAAATAGCGCTGCCTGGGACACTCTGCACACTGGTAGCCTAGGGTCCAGGTGTTCCTCCAGACACCCTTCTTCAAGAAATATTTGCAATGGACAGGGGAAATGTAACCTCTCTCACAGTGTGACCAGAAAGGTGGAAATCTCTGGAGGAGCCCTTGTGAAGATGCTGCTTCTAAGAAAGCTGGCCATGCATGACATCTTCCCAGCTGTGAAGATTAATCTGTTGAGCCTGCTGCGGGGCTCTGAGGTATGATGGGGTCCCAGGATGCAGAAGAAGGGACCCAGCAGTGCCCTTCTAATTCATCCCAAGACAAGTGCACTGCTCCCAGCCTCTCTGCCTCCCTTTGCCTCCCCACAGCATGAAGGAAGGCAGGCTGCCACGTGCATGGGGAGCAATCTTCCTTCTGCCTGGGACTGCCAGCTGAGGTGCTGCAGAGCTGATACCCACAAGAAAGTTTGGGGTGATGAATATCCATTGCTTACCATACGAGAGTGTATGTATGAATGTCCATGCATGCCATACAGCCGTGGAGGGAAATCTCCCAATTACCTCTTCACCCCCTCCACCCCAGCCCCAACCAGCAGCATCTTCCTATGAGCACACTGTTTGAAAGCCTTCTGCTCCCAACAACACCAATACACTCTGCTGGAGAAGAATGTGCCTGATATTAAAGAGGTGTGCCCCTAGGACTGAATCCATCTTTCCTGAAGGCCATGCCTTCTGGTCTGCTCTGGAAGGGTTCTGCGGAAGCTTGCTCAATGGAGTAGACCTCCACAGAGGGTCACTTCTCTCCAGTCCGAATTTGTCCCAAGGAAAAGCATGGGACAAAAAAGAAGAATGGGATCCCGCGTACTTACTTGCAGGCTCAAGATTCATCCTAAGGTCTTGGACACTCTGAAACATTTTCTTGCCTCCTGGACAGAATATTTAAATGAAAAGACAGAAAAGAGGAAATTTAGCAAAGACCTTTCCCTAAGGAAGCACAAGAAACGATATGCACAGCTTTTGGGAAAAAAGCTACCCCTTCCCAAAGTCTAAACCTTCTGCTGTGGACTGGAAGTGTTTCTGTGGGTAACTTGCTCAGAAGAGTAAAGCCCACATGGTCAGGATGGCTAAGAGGCTGGTGCCATCTCAGGAATTTTTTTTTTTTATTGATCAAGGGGAAGTTTACTTGGCATCTCGCCTGATGGCTACAGAAGGGTCCCACCTTTCTCAAAGGGGGAAAGCTATCCTAGCCCAGGAGCTGTCAGGGCTTGTTGAAAGGGGGATATGGATGAAATGAGGCTCAACAGAGATGAGCCTGGGGGAGCAATGACAGGGCAGTGGCCCGACTGATGTGCATCTACACCAATGCACACAGCGTGGGCAACAAATGGGAGGAGCTGGAAGCCACTGTGCGGCGAGTGAACTATGACCTAGTTGTCATCACGGAAACGTGGTGGGACCACTCCCATGACTGGAGTGCTGCAATGGATGGCAATAAGCTCTTCAGAAAGGACAAGAAACAAAGGATGGGCGGTGGCGTGGCTCCCTATATTAGAGAGTGTTTTGATGTTGTTGACCTAGGGGTTAGGAATGATAAGGCAAAATCCCTGTGGGTAAGGATCAGGGGGATGACCAACAAGGCGGACATCTTGGTGGGGGTCTGCTATAGACCGCCAAACCAGGATGAAGAGAGGGATGAAGCATTCTATAAGCAGCTGGTGGAAGTTGTGCAATCACCAGTGCTTGTTCCCATGAGGGACTTCAACTTCCCAGACATATGTTGGAAATACAATACAGCCATGAGGAAGCAGTCTAGCAGGTTCCTGGAGCATGTGGAAGACAGCTTCCTGACTCAGCTGGATAGTAAGCCTACCAGAGGGGGTGCCCCACTAGACCTGCTGTTCACGAACAGAGAAGGACTGGTGGGAGATATGGTGGTTGGGAGCTGTCTTGGGCAGAGTGGCCATGAAATGGTAGAATATTCTTGGTAAAGTCAGGAGGGGCGTCAGTAGAATTGCTACTGTGGACTTCCAGAGTGCTGGGTTTGAACAGTTCAGGACAGGGGCAGGGAGGGTCCCTTGGGAGTCAGTCCTGAAGGGCAGAGGGGTCCAGGAAGGCTGGACGCTCCTCAAGAAGGAAGTCTTAAAGGCACAGGAGCAGGCTGTCCCTGTGTGCCGTAGTATGAGCCAGTGGGGAATAAGACCGGTGTGGCTGAACAGGGAACATTTGCTGAGTGTCTGGGAGAAAAAGAGAGTTTATGTCTGGTGGAAGAAGAGACTGGCAACTCAGAGAGAATACTAGGAAGTTGCCAGCTCTTTCCAAGAGCAATGGTTTCACGATACCAGGGTGAGTCCTTACTCATGACAGACCTCCACAGGTAACTTATCTGGACATGTTCCACAACACCTACCTGTCCAGAGGGAGCAGCAAGTGCAAAAACACAGCTGGGAAGGGGTTGAGGAAGCCCGAGCTCTTGCTTCCCGCAGAGCTAGAACTATTTGCATTGTACAGGGAAGATGTGACCTCTCTCAGAGTGTGGCCAAAGAGGTGGAAATCTGTGGAGAAGCCCTTAAGAAGATGCTACTTCTGAGAAAGCTGGCTGTGCTGGACACCTTCCCAACTCTGAAGAATAAGCTGTGG